>NC_048579.1:41614686-41914686 GCF_013265735.2 Oncorhynchus mykiss
ACTGCTTTAGCACACTCTGCTAACCCTGATGTCCTTGCCGTGTCTGAATCCTGGCTCAGGAAGGCCACCAAAAATTCTGAGATTTCCATACCCAACTATAACATTTTCCGTCAAGATAGAACCGCCAAAGGGGGAGGAGTTGCAGTCTACTGCAGAGATAGCCTGCAAAGTAATGTCATACTTTCCAGGTCCATACGCAAACAGTTCGAACTACTAATTTTAAAAATTACTCTCTCCAGAAATAAGTCTCTCACTGTTGCCGCCTGCTATACCGACCCCCCTCAGCTCCCAGCTGTGCCCTGGACACCATTTGTGAATTGATCGCCCCCCATCTAGCTTCAGAGTTTGTTCTGTTAGGTGACCTAAACTGGGATATGCTTAACACCCCGGCAGTCCTACAATCTAAGCTAGATGCCCTCAATCTCACACAAATCATCAAGGAACCCACCAGGTACAACCCTAAATCTGTAAACAAGGGCACCCTCATAGATGTCATCCTGACCAACTGGCCCTCCAAATACACCTCCGCTGTCTTCAACCAGGATCTCAGCGATCACTGCCTCATTGCCTGTATCCGCTACAGAGCCGCAGTCAAACGACCACCCCTCATCACTGTCAAACGCTCCCTAAAACACTTCTGTGAGCAGGCCTTTCTAATCGACCTGGCCCGGGTATCCTGGAAGGACATTGACCTCATCCCGTCAGTTGAGGATGCCTGGTCATTCTTTAAAAGTAACTTCCTCACCATTTTAGATAAGCATGCTCCGTTCAAAAAATGCAGAACTAAGAACAGATATAGCCCTTGGTTCACTCTAGATCTGACTGCCCTCGACCAGCACAAAATCATCCTGTGGCGGACTGCAATAGCATCGAATAGTCCCCGCGATATGCAACTGTTCAGGGAAGTCAGGAACCAATACACGCAGTCAGTCACAAAAGCTAAGGCCAGCTTCTTCAGGCAGAAATGTGCATCTTGTAGCTCCAACTCCAAAAAGTTCTGGGACACTGTGAAGTCCATGGAGAACAAGAGCACCTCCTCCCAGCTGCCCACTGCACTGAGGCTAGGTAACACGGTCACCACCGATAAATCCATGATTATCGAAAACTTCAACAAGCATTTCTCAACGGCTGGCCATGCCTTCCGCCTGGCTACTCCAACCTCGGCCAACAGCTCCGCCCCCCCGCAGCTACTCGCCCAAGCCTCTCCAGGTTCTCCTTTACCCAAATCCAGATAGCAGATGTTCTGAAAGAGCTGCAAAACCTGGACCCGTACAAATCAGCTGGGCTTGACAATCTGGACCCTCTATTTCTGAAACTATACGCCGCCATTGTCGCAACCCCTATTACCAGCCTGTTCAACCTCTCTTTCATATCGTCTGAGATCCCCAAGGATTGGAAAGCTGCCGCAGTCATCCCCCTCTTCAAAGGTAATTGAATAATTTTTTTTAATCCATTTTGAATTCTATTCGTTCATACCCCTTGACTTATTCAAAATGTATTTATTTTTTTAAATCTCACCCATTTCATACAATGCCCCATGATGATAAAGTTAACACAATTTTTGTTTACATTTTTGCTAAAATATAGAAATTTAAACACACATCTCATTTACATAAGTATTCACTCCCTTAAGTCAATACCTTCGGCAGCGATTACAGCTGTAAGTCTCTAAGTGCTTTACACATCTGGATTGTACAGTATTTGTACGTTATTCTTTTAAAATTCTTCAAGCTCTGTCAAGCTGGTTGTTGTTAACTGCTAGACAGCCATTTTTCAAGTCTTGCCATATATTTTCAAGTCAATTTTAAGTCCAAATTGTAACTAGGCCACTCAGGAACATTCAATGTCATATTGTTAAGCAACTCCAGTGTATATTTCTGTTTTTGGTTATTGTCCTGCTGAAAGTAGAATTTGTCTCCCAGTGGCTGTTGGAAGTGAACCAGGTTTTCCTCTAGCCTGTCCCTAGCTCTATTCCGTTTCTTTTTAGCATAAAAAAACTCCCTAGTCCTTGCCATACTTGAAAATATGAAGAGTGGTACTCAGTGATTTGCCCTAAGCATAATGTTTTCTATTCAGGACATAAAGTTAATGTTTTAGTGCCTTATTGCAAACAAGATTTTATTCTGTACAGGCGTCCTTCTTTTTTCACTCTTGTCATTTAGGTTAGTATTGTGGAGTAATAACTACAGTACCATGTTGATCCATCCTCAGTTTTCTCCTATCACAGCCATTAAACTCTGTTTTAAAGTCACCATTGTCCTCATGGTGAAATCCCTGTAACTTATGTGACTTGTTAAGCTTATTTAGGCTTATTGACTCAAGACATTTCAGCTTTTCATTTTAAATTAATTTGTAAGAAATATATTTTAAATTCAGGCTTTAACACAACAACATGTGAAAAAAGTCCAAGGGTGTGAATACTTTCTGAATGCACGGTAGCTCTCCAGGAGGTGTGTTGGCCATCTCTCACTGTCATTAGTTCTGCTAACATTTTGTTTGTCTTACATTTGACAGATTGACTTTGTCGCCCATGACGATTACCCATATTCTTCTGCAGGAAGTGACGATGTTTACAAGCACATCAAGGCGGCAGGTGGGTATAGTCGCAACATTTAGTAAACGCTGCACCAGCAAGACTTAGGCCCAGTCCAGAAACAGACCCTAGCCCCTAGGAACTTGCAGTTGAAAGCATCAGATAGGTGTAGGCAATATGGTGAATGTTCTACTAAGCCTATCAGAAGGCTAAGTGGAGCAACTGACATATTTCTTATACCTATCAATTCCTTGTATGTTTAGAGAAAGTGCCACGGGTGTGCAGGGGCTAGGTTAGTAGCTGCTTCCGGGCAGCGGCTGACATTGATGCCGGTGTGGCTTTGCTGCATTGGGTTTAGCTGACTTCTCCCTTCACCTTCAGGCATGTTCGCACCCACACAGCGGACAGAAGGCATCTCCACTTCTGACATCATCACCCGTATTGTCCGCGACTACGACGTGTACGCACGCAGAAACCTGCAGAGAGGCTACACTGCCAAAGAGCTCAATGTCAGCTTCATCAATGTGAGTTATTCACCTTTTCTAGCAATGTAGTCAACTTCAAGGATGTATACATTTTAGACCATAGAAATGGATATCCCAATGGTTTGTTCATGTGTCAATGTCTTTCCAACTTTTCTTTTGAAAGAAAAAATTTCCCACTGGAGCTTGCATTCTAAAACAAGTGTAGAAAAACAGACTTTGACTTTAGTTCTATTTATTTTTAATTTGCAGTACATGAAACTTGCATTACTTCAACTGTATTCATAATTGGAGGAACTTGCTGTTAGAAAGGTGAGCCAGAAACCAGAGGGTTGCCAGTTCCAAATCCCTGGTCTGGCGGGAAGTGAGCGGAGGGTTGCTGAAATCAAATATTAGATGCCATTGCCTGGCGTTGTGCCCTTGCGCAAGGCACTTAACTCTCCACAACAACTGCTCCACGGCCGACATAGTATAGCAGCCCCCAGCTCCAACTTTGTTTGTGACTTTTGGAGGGGTTGGGATAAAGCAGAAGTCAAATCCGTTGGACCTTGTGTACAGTTGGATAAATAAAGTGATCGTAATCACCAGGACCCCTTCTTCCTTGTCAGTCAAAGTCTAAGTTTGATATTTCAGGCCAAAAATAACATTGTTTCACTAAACGGTACATTTTGTGGCCAGAAATGTACAGTTGAAGTCAGAAGTTTACATACACCTTAGCCAAATACATTTAAACTCAGTTTTTCACAATTCCTGACATTTAATCCTAGTAAAAATTCCCTGTCTTAGGTCAGTTAGGATCACCACTTTATTTTATGAATGTGAAATGTCAGAATAATAGTAGAGTGATTTATTTTATATATATATTTCAGCTTTTATTTCTTTGATCACATTCCCAGGGGGTCGGAAGTTTACGTACACTCAATTAGTATTTGGTAGCATTGCCTTTAAATTGCTTAACTTGGGTCAAACGTTTTGGGTAGCCTTCCACAAGCTTCCCACAATAAGTTGGGTGAATTTTGGCCCATTCCTCCTGACAGAGCTGGTGTAACTGAGTCAGGTTTGTTGGCCTCCTTGCTCGCACACGCTTTTTCAGTTCTGCCCACAAATTGTATATGGGATTGAGGTCAGGGCTTTGTGATGGCCACTCCAATACCTTGACTTTGTTGTCCTTAAGCCATTTTGCCACAACTTTGGAAGTATGCTTGGGGCCATTGTCCATTTGGAAGACCAATTTGCGACCAAGCTTTAACTTCCTGACTGATGTCTTGAGATGTTGCTTCAATATGTCCACATAGTTTTCCTGCCTCATGAAGCCATCTATTTTGTGAAGTGCACCAGTCCCTCCTGCAGCAAAGCACCCCCACAACATGATGCTGCCACACCCGTGCTTCACGGTTGGGATGGTGTTCTTTGGCTTGCAAGCCTCCCCCTTTTTCCTCCAAACATAACGATGGTCATAATGGCCAAACAGTTCTATTTTTGTTTCATCAGACCAGAGGACATTTCTCCAAAAAGTAAGATCTTTGTCCCCATGTGCAGTTGCAAACTGTAGTCTGGCTTTTTTATGGTGGTTTTATGGTGGTTTTCCCATGATGTCAAGCAAAAAGGTACTGAGTTTGAAGGTAGGCCTTGAAATACATCCACAGGTACACCTCCAATTGACTCAAATGATGTCAATTAGCCTATCAGAAGTTTCTAAAGCCATGACATCATTTTCTGGAATTTTCCAAGCTGTTTAAAGGCTCAGTCAACTTAGTGTATATAAACTTCTGATCCACTGGAATTGTGATACAGTGAATTAATTGTAAGTGATATAATCTGTCTGTAAACAATTGTTGGAAAAATTACCGGTCATGCTCAAAGTAGATGTTCTAACCGACTTGCCAAAACTATAGTTTGTTAACAAGAAATTTGTGGAGTGGTTGAAAAACGAGTTTTAATGACTCCAACCTAAGTGTATGTGAACTTCCGACTTCAACTGTATCTACAGGACTATAACAATAAAAAAAATTATACAGGAAAGCCTCATTTTACCTCTGGCATTCCTTTTGAATAAAGTTAGACTATGGCCTTGTTCGTATACTCTAAAAATGCATCCGCCTTTCATTCCTTTCTTTGTGATTTGCCATTGATCTGTAGTGTACCTCACTCACCTTATATCATTTGTTACCTCAAAGAAAGGGAGGAATGAAGGAAGGAGGCATTTATTAAGTATTCAAACAGGGCCTCAGAATAAGCACGATCAGTTTAGCCTTTTAGATCATAATGAATAAGATCATATGGACAGGTGGGGACCTGATCCTAGATCAGCTTTGTGGTTACGGACCTTGGTGTGCGTCTCAACATTGCCCCCTCCTCTGTCCAGGAGAAGAAGTACCACCTGCAGGAGCGTGTGGACAAAGTGAAGAAGAGGGTGAAGGATGTGGAGGAGCGATCCAAAGAGTTTGTGCAGAAGGTAGAGACAAAGAGCATCGACCTGATCCAGAAGTGGGAAGAGAAGTCCCGAGAGTTCATCGCCAACTTCCTTCAAATGTTTGGCCCAGAGGGAGCACTGGTGAGTGTCACTATATGCGTCCTAAATGGCACCCTATTCCCTATGTAGTGCACTACTTTTGACCAGGACCCGTAAGGCTCTGGTCCAAAGTAGCGCACAGTGTAGGGAATATGGTGACACTTGGAACAGAGCCTTTGAGAATGTCAGGGTGTGGGTCATGACCCAGGAGTTTTTCTTGACCCTGTGACTAGGCCCCAGTTATAGGGTGTTACTAGGGCCCCACGTGTTTCCTGGTCAGCAAAATTTCCTGCCTCCCTATTCAGGAGCAGCTAGGGGTCCCATTCTACCCAGGAAAGTAGGTTAGGCTAATTGCTTTGTTTTGTCCAACACCAATCAGATCTAGCCACTGTTCTGTATCAAGCTAGCTCAGTGAAGCTCCTCTGTCAGTTGCTATGGGTTGTTGTTTCAAATGTTCTATCCTTTTTGACACTATCCTTTCTCCCGAAGTGTGCATGGGTTCACTTTTCTTCATGTTGTCATGACGTAGCCCTTTTTGGGTGTGGATCGTGCCCCCCCTCACTCTCTCTCCTAAACCCAGGTATTGTTATCCACCTGGTCATGCAGAAAGAGAGGGTGAGAGCACAGAAAGAGAACAATGGACTTCATTTGGCCAAACTCCTAAATCCCCAAAATGGGAGAATTAAACATTCTTTCTACTTTTGAGAATGTGGGAATGATCCGTGGACTCTTATGTTGAGTGTGTTTCATTTGGGGATCTCATGAAGGACAGGGAACACACAACTGTATCTCTTAAAGTGTACATTTCCCAGCTGTCAGGTTTACATCTAAATCTTGTGAAACTTATGTGATTAAACATGAAACTATTTGTGAAAAGATGTAAAGTGATGTTGATGTCTAAATGAGAGCATGTATTTTCATATCAAGATTAACTAGTCAGTGGCCACACCCCCGTGAGCCCAGACATTACATTAGGCGTCATGGAACCACCCTTTTCAACTGAAACGTTTAAAAACCACTCCTGATTAAATTCACACCAGACCACGCAAACCAGTAAGCTAAGGTTGCAAATGGTTGAATATATGAGACCCAAAACATGCCGGGTGACGCTGGTGTGTGAAGTGGTTTAAACTACAACTCTACCAAAGGACAAGACTATACCACGTGGATCATTGGCTGCTAGAAATGGTTAAACTCTGAGACTATCGATCCCTACAGAATAAGAGCAAATCTTAGACGTAAGATTTAGAAATTACAGCTAGAAATGACGTAAACCTAGGATGAGAATACAGACAACCGCCGATGTATCTATCTATTAGAACATTTCTGAATGGTACTCTGAAGTATCCATTCGAACCACCTACAACCAGGAAAGACTGTAACTTCAATGAAACTTAACCAGAGACTCTGATGAACCCTACAGGACGATCGAGGATTTCAACAGAGAAGACAACAACGACGTACGGGCGTAAATATATATACATTGCAATTATTCTCGAATGAGTGGCCGTTCATGTGCAAAGGATTAGCATTTAAATTAATATAATTATAGACTGTGTAATGAATCCGTTTCTTTCCAGCTCTTTCTCAGTCTACCAAGCTGTCATATTGGCTTAGCCCACTAGAGACTTTTCCATCATTGTTAGTAACCAATATCTACTGTTTGTTATTTATTTCTGTGATTATTTAGTTAGTAAATAAATAATTAAGTCAATTTTGTTTATTGCTGATGCATAATTTATGCTAGGGTTCATGCAGATAACCAATAATTTTACGATGTTCAGATGAGACTGATAGAAAGTAAGGAATAATTAATGATTGACTGCTATTGATATAAAATATCTTCAGATCTTTAAGAGTGGATTTGGGAAATAGCTGCTCTATATAAACAAATACTTTCGTGGTGCCCCGGATTCCTAATGAGTTAGTTATTGTCTGATTAATTTAATCAAATAATTAAACGTTAGGTAATCTATTTGAAAATAGCATGTCATCTCATTTAACCATACTAGAGACACAACAATGTATTTGAAAATAAATGACTGGTAGAATAAGAAATATGATGGAAACACTCTTGTGTAGCCCATATTGGGATGCAGGATCTGTCTTTCAATATCTTTCTCTTTCATTTATTCTCTTCTCCCTCTATAGAAGCACATGCTAAAGGAGGGCAAGGGGCGGATGCTGCAAGCCATAAGCCCCAGGCAGAGCCCCAACAGCAGCCCGACCAGAGAGCGCTCACCCTCTCCGCCGCCCTCCTTCCGTCTGCCCTTCTTCACCAAGACCTCCCCTCCCTCTTCGCCCCACCACCTCAGTGGAGCAGACCGCATAAGCGAGGATGACGATTAGGAGCCTCCCTCCATTCCTTTCTCTCCCTGTGGCTGAGATGGTGCAGGTTAGGGTTAGGGTAAATACCATTTCATTTCAGTCAATTTATTGAATTGAAATGGAATTGACCCCCAGCCCAAGTGCTCACAAGGAATTGATAATTCACATGCTCTTGAATTAGGATGCCATGTTGCGTTTTTTTCCTATCCCGCTCACATTACTGGTTATCTTTACCAGGCCTCTAGTGTCAGTCAGGCCTTTGTCATGTTTAAAGGAAACCACAACACAATAGCACAGGAAGTTTAATCATAACTTTCTGTAAAACTGCTGTTCTTCGGGGTCACAGTGTTGTTATACACAAAATAGATTTTTTAAATGTTTCATTTATGATGTATAAAATGAACATGGGAAGGTGTCAGCCAATACGGGCGTGAGTGATGGGACACTCATTCGCTCACAAATTACTTGCATGTTCTTCCGACACACACACTACTATGGATTTGCCATGCTAAATCCATAGTAGCGCCAGAGAAAATTGAACAAGTGATAACCGGTACTTTCTGTAAATAATATCTTTCTACTTTCCAATTGATTTCATTCTGAATTTTCCTTATGGGAGTCACATGAAGTAATCGCTTAAGTCGTCTGGATTTTTAAACTTCTCTGGTGAAAGCATAATTCACATGGCACGACAATGGGTAAGAAGCTATTGAATCTACTAGGGGTTAACCATCGTACCGGAGTGTACGGAGCCCCTTCCCTGTTTCCCAGTCTAAAACTAGCCGGCACCTCATACCAGCTGTCTGCCTTTTTATCCCATAACAAAAGCTGGTTTCAAACATGGGGAGGGAGGGGACATGGGAGAGTTTCCTCCAATATGAAGCAGTAGAATGCCATCCCTCCTCCCCCTCCCTCTAGTGATCACGCTACAGGAGCAACACAGCAGCCTGTTGTTATCAATGAAAGACATAGTGAGCCTCCCTCCCCTCATAGATGCATTCTCTTCAACTGCCTCCACAGAAAAAGACCACTTGGGTAGAAAGAAAGCCTTGTGCAGAATTCCGAATACCCCCATAGCCACCTACCACCCCTTAGGGCCTAGGCACTCCTGTAGATCTGAAAGGATGGGATAGCTTTTGCGTTCTGGCTGGGTGGCATTTGCACTGTGTTGGATACACCTATTCAGTCCTTTTAGGCCTAGGACACACTGAGGTTGTACAACTGATGTACAATGCATTGGACTCGACAGTTGTGATGCAATGGATATTGTTTTTAACGGAAACGTTTAAAATATTGTTGTTTGGTGTCTCCAGAGTGGTTGGGTAAATATTTGTGTGCAGACAAATGCATAAAAATACCTGTTGTATCAAATGCGTTGTACAACCTGATGTGAACTAGGCCAGTAGACCTACAGGTGGCCTAAGGCTGTTCCACTTGCTCAGGAGTGAAGTTCCACTAGGGACAGATCTAGGATCAGCTTCCTCTCCCAATACACACTAATCCCATTAGTGGAGAAAATGCTAAACTGACCCAAGATCAGGGGAAACTTGATCCATTCTGCTTAATAACCTCCCGACTCTGTAACTGTAATTAGGTTGATCGAGGACTTTTGATTACATTGGTCACCTGATTAGTCACCAAGTTGAGTTGTTTTATCCTTGTATTTTGTCATTTACTTTTATTTAATATGTACTAAGTGTGTTGGTTTGCGTTAAAAGAGATCTACTGTATGTACTTTCATCTTGTATAGATGTCATTTTTGTATACCTCCTGGAAAAACCTTCTGCTGATTTTTCTTATTTTTTTGTTGTTGTAGAAAATAGTAATTCCACTAATCAGTAATTCCAAATGCATTGCGCATCTCTACAACTTTATTGCAATAGATTCCAAATAATTGTTTTGGGGGGGTGATTTATTAGATTTTTTTTCCAGAGTGCTGATGCTATGTCTAATCAGAGCTGCATTGTGGCATTCCTCCCAGACATTATTTTTTTTCAACAGAATTAATGTTTAAGCTTAGCCAGAGTCTGTGGTTATTCAAATCGTTATATTGTGAATTGTATTCTCTGAAGCAAGCAACTTTAGGCACTTATACAATAGTATGTGAAATATTATTCTGCGTTTACACGGGCAGCTCAGCCCGATTCTGATATTTTTTTCACTAATTGTTATTTTGACCAATCAGATCATCTCTGAAAAAGATCTGATGTGGAAGAAAGATCAGAATTGGTCTGCCTGTGTTGTGTTCAATTGAAATACTGTAGAATTCCATTCATTCCTATGGAGGACTGCTCCTACTGGGGAGTGCCAATATTGCCGACCTGTGGCTTCAAGGCCTCTCAATGGCCAATATATGGCATCTGCAATCCAGGCTTTGTACAGTGCATTTGGAAAGTATTCAGACCACTTGACTATTTCTACATTTTGTTAAGTTACAGCCTTATTCTAAAATGGATCAAATAGTTTTTTCCCCTCATCAATCTACACACAATACCCCATAATTACATTTTTGCATGTTTATAAAAAAATAATCACATTTACAAGTATTCAGACCCTTTACTCAGTGCTTTGTTGAAGCACATTTGGCAGCGATTACAGCCTTGAGTCTTCTTGAGTATGACGCTACAAGCTTGGCACACCTGTATTTTTTTTCTCTGCAAATCCTCTTAAGCTCTGTCAGGTTGGATGGGGAGTGTTGCTGCACAGCTATTTTCAGGTCTCTCCAGAGATGTTTGATGGGGTTCAAGTCTGGGCTCCTGCTGGGCCACTCCTGCGTTGTCTTAGCTGTGTGCTTAGGGTCGTTGTCCTGTTGGGAGGGTGAACCTTCGCCGCAGTCTGAGGTACTGAGCACTCTGGAGCAGGTTTTCTTCAAGGATCTCTCTGTACTTTACTCCGTTCATCTTTCCCTCGATCCTGACTTAGTCCCTCCCACTGAAATATATCCCCACAGCATGATGCTGCCACCACCATGCTTCACCGTAGGGAAGGTGTCAGGTTTCCTCCAAACATGACGCTTGGCATTCAGACCAAAAATTTCAATCTTGGTTTCATCAGACCAGAGAGTCCTTTAGGCTGTCGTGCCTTTTACTGAGGAGTGGCTTCCGTCTGGCTGCAGATATGGTTGTCCTTCTGGAAGGTTCTCCCATCTTCACAGAGGAACTCTGGAGCTCTGTCAGAGTGGCCACCTGGTTGTTGTTCACCTCCCAGACCAAGGCCCTTCTCCCCCGATTGCTCAGTTTGGCCGGGCGTCCAGCTCTAGGAACAGTCTTGGTGGTTTCAAACGTCTTCCATTTAAGAATGATGGAGGGTACTTTTAATGCTGCAGACATTTTTTTTGTACCCTTCCCCAGATCTGTGCCTCGACACAATCCTGTCTCGGAGATCTACAGACAATTATTTTGACCTCATGGCTTGGTTTTTCCTCTGACAACTGTGGGACATTTATATAGACAGGTTTGTGCCTTTCCAAATCATGCCCAATCAATTGATAATTATTTGCATCGTCATTATGTGTAAATTGATGAGTAAAAACAATTTTTTCAATTTTAGAATAAGGCTGTAACGTAACAAAGTGGAAAAAGTCAAGGGGTCGGAATACTTTCTGAATGCGTTGTGTGTGTAAAAGCAGCTCGTTACTGCTTACATTTGTGTTTTTGCTGGTCACCAAAATGTTTGCATTCCAGTGGCAGGCTTATGAGGGCCAACACAGCATCCTCCTGTTTTTAAATGTCCTCATTGTTTCTCTGCCCTTTAATCGGCAAAGGAAATGTCTGTCTTGTCATGAACTGTCAACCTGTTGACTACTATCTGTTATAACAGGACTAAAATAAATATGAACAAAGAAAAATACTCAATTTTGAAGTAAAATCACTTAGACCACTGTATATTTATGTTTGGCAATGTGTTGTTGCATATTTCTTAGGTGATGGTGGTGCATATACAGTTCTGGCAACCATTCCTTGTTACACAGGAGGGAAAATATATACCAAACAATTTAACATGGTAGAAAAACAGGCAATAGTACTCACTTCAATTGCAGTTTTTACATGTTGCCTTAAATATTAAAATGAATAACATTGGCATTTTTCACTGATCTGCACATCCTACACCACATTTTAAGTGAGACAAAATCTAGACAGTTCTAAAATTAACTTCTGCTTGAATGCATACGTATCCACCCCCTTTGCTGTGGCATCTCCGTGTGCAACAATATTTGCTTACAATATAAATACGTATTTATTTTAGAATAAATACCCATCTTTGTAAGGTCCTTCAGTTAATGGATTTCAAGCAAAGAGTTAACCTCAAAGCTACCCTGGAGCTTTCAGAACATTTCATTAATACATTTGTAGGCAGGTACAGATTAGGGGAGGGTCCTTTAAGCATGGTCAAGTTAATAATTAAGCTGTGAATGATTTATCACATCACCCAGACGAAGGTGATGTCACGGTGAGACCATGGTGATTGTAGAATAGTTTCTTGGTTCGGATGGGGGGGGGAAGATCAACATTGCAGTCACTCCAATACTAGAAGGGTCAAAAGAAAAATGGTGCAAAGGCCATGTAAAACATATTCAGTCTGTTGAACACCTGACACTGGATAAGACGTTGACATTTCGCCAGGACAATAACCCAAAATAGGACCAATGCTGCACTGGAGTGATTTGCACAGATGTTCAATGTCTCTGAAACCCTGTTTTTACCCAGTTCTAACATTTGTCCTGATCTAGTGCTGAAGATCCACGTTACAGCACTATTTACAGTTAAAGGTAACTTCCGATTGAGCCAACATATGCAGCGTTTAACGTGAATGCGGTCTCTGCAAACGCTTTGTCTTTAAATTTAAAATAGCTTTGCAGTGCGGATTTTTCAGCTCTACGGATCGAATCAAGCCCCTTGTCCACATCCTGATTGTGTCCACAGTTGGTGGTGTAACCGCCGTCTGAAATCATTGACAGGTGGCACCATTGACTTATGTGTCTTAATATACAGTGCCTTGCGAAAGTATTCGGCCCCCTTGAACTTTGCGACCTTTTGCCACGTTTCAGGCTTCAAACATAAAGATATAAAACTGTATTTTTTTTGTGAAGAATCAACAACAAGTGGGACACAATCATGAAGTGGAACGACATTTATTGGATATTTCAAACTTTTTTAACAAATCAAAAACTGAAAAATTGGGCGTGCAAAATTATTCAGCCCCCTTAAGTCAATACTTTGTAGCGCCACCTTTTGCTGCGATTACAGCTGTAAGTGACCTAGCCTAGTATCTGTTCTGAGTTAAATCTGCGTCAAAATCTGACCGTAGTGTGACAGCAAAGTTGGTGGAGACTGCTGCTAAAGGTGCTTCCACCAAGTATTTACTCTGGGGTACAAATAAATACCTTTTTTGAAAGGTTATTGTGAATAAATCCCAATGTATTGTTTTCCCCGCTCTAAATGCAAGACAAGTAATAGAAAACAGGGGAGAGAATACTTTCCATAAGCACTGTACACACAGTGAGAGCTGCATCACATTTACACCCTTTATCTCAAAACAAATTACTATACTGTTAAGTGACACAGGACATAGAAATATCGACTCTGTCCTAGACATTTTAACAAAGTGAGATGTATCAATACAACAACTGCATAAAAATAAGGCATCACGTTTAAAGGGTGAGCACGGCTAGTCTTTTCTGACCAGATCTTAAAGTCTGAAACTTCATTCATCATTAAGGACAAGGTTGAGTTCTGGGATCTATTCCATTTATGACCTGGATTCAAGAGAGTACTGTCAGAGTACAGCCTGCTTAAAGTTAGACTCAGACATATGACAACATCCTTCAAACCGGGGAAACTTCCTGTTTACAGACATCAACAACAGAATTTTGATGTGCTAAGACTGACACTATTGGCTCTAGAATAGAGGGTTGTTTCCATTGGTCAATTATCTGTTGATTCCAAGGTTAACCTTGTAAGTTATGTTTTTTTATCACACAAAGCTGTATTTTGAAAGCTCACAATCCCTGGGTGAATAAGGTCCAATATGTGGCAGTCTTGGCATATTTAATATTAGTAACCAGGAAGTCGTCATGCTGTGTATGAGGATGTTGTATTGCTGAGTTCACCTATAATATTGTTGCGGTGGGTTCGTCCTCTCTTCCTCCATGCCTCATTCTTTCCTTCCCAGCTCTCATTCTTCCCTCACTCTCTTCATTCAGCTCAGCTGTTGGAGGGCTGTTCAGGCGGATGACCCAGGAGTTTGCGGAGACCACGTTGCCGCCACGATTGACGCGACAGGTATAAGTGCCCTCGTTAAACTCGTTGGCGACGACGCGGAGGTCGCGGTCCTTCATGGTGATGTAGCCGGGGATAGAGATCACGAGCTGCTCTCCATCCTTGTACCAACTAGAGCAAGGTCAAAGGCCATACCAGGGAAGAGCACAGGGAGAGAGGAATCAACCATTCAAATGTCATGTATGTCCAACAACCTTTGCCAGAAACATAGTCATAGTAAATAAGAGAAAACGACCTGCATGCTGTTTAAATGCTCCCATTAAAAGACCTGATAAAACGATGGGAGAATCCGACCGGTAATTATGGTATATAGTGGTCCAAGGTTGTCAAGCGGTCTAAGCCCCTGCCTTTGGAGCACATGTATTGTATAATGCCATTGCGTGTATTGGTTTGACTCCAACACACTGCTCTAGCACCCTCTCTCCTATCTACCTCTATCCTGTCTAATAAACACCAAAAATATGATTTGTACATTACTGTATTTAGACTATTCTCTCACCTGACTTTGGGAGGCGATCTAGGATTCTTCGTCCCACAGCGGAAGCCCACAACCTTTCCACGAGGAACTATCTTGATCTTGACGTTGGCAGGCGGTGGACTTAGCGTGGTAACGGCCTCAAGAGGCTCTACAGGAAGTGAGTGAAATACCAGGACGGTCATAAGACTTCCCCCACAAGATATTCCTCTATGGCTTTTTCTCAATGAATCTTTCCTCAATTCCTTACATCCTCTTTCCTCGTCGCCTCCTCAAAACAAATCGGAGAAGAAGGTCTGAGGGAGGAGAGCTTGGATGTTCTCCAATATGGTTGAGAAAGAGAGGATGCGAGGAATTGTGTAAAGATTTGAAATAGAGTTTATTGGGGAGAAAGCATATATGCCACAGAGGTGTTATCAGTACAGTAGGACAAGGGATGACACAGGACAGGACAGGAGTTCGGCAAGCTACAGTCTGAATGTTGGCAACATAGCACGCGGTTAAACATTTTAGTTGTCCGTTTGGCAAATTCTGTCATTCAAAGTGCCTTACAAATCCAGGCAGGTCCATAATTACACATCTGATTTGGAGAGATAACCCATGGTAATTCATAGGAAAGACACCTACCAGGCAGCCAGTTTGTGTTAAAATGTCCAAAATCAGGCTAGATCCACATTTAACTATCAAGTCCTGATCTATTTGCTGGCTTAAGACAGTCCTAAAAGCATGTCATTAATAGGATCTCATGGAGATTGCAACTTTAAATTCCAACTGGTGAACTGCGGTGCAGTTAAATTCATGTCAAATCAAGAGTGGACAATATGCCTGTCTGACCGTAGCAGAGATCACATCGTCGGGCACAGTGTTTCTTCATGAAGCTCTTCCTCCTTTCACAGAAGCCAAGGCGAGCCCATGGATCACACACGCGCTTCTTGTCTGTGCATCCTGGAATACAACACATATATAGACATTTGTGGTATTAACGTTTTCTTAGTGTTATGTCTTATACCTGTGTAATAAAACTAATTACTTGTGTAGCAATAACATTGTATTAACATGTTACATAGTACTGTAGTAATTGTATTGCTATCGTGTTGTAATTGCACAATGAGTTGAGCGGGAATTGGTGGAATAGAGAATGTTAATACAAATGTTTAGACAATATTAAAACAATGTTAGAAATGACATCATTACAATACATGTATGAAAAAAATATAGAAAGTCTTGATTTATCATCATAAATAAACAAAAAAAACATGTTTGATCTGTGTGTTCCTTTACCATAGAGGCGCTGGATTCCCCAGATGTCGTCCTGGGCAATGTTCCTCTGGCCTGTGTAGGTGGCATTGGGGTGCATCAGGGCCTGGGGATCACGGGAGTGCCACAGCCCCAGGGCGTGCCCAATCTCATGAGCCGCCACCTGTACCAGGTCATTTAACCACACACCTGGGGAAGGGAACAGACCCAATTAGGCACATACACACATTATATCAAAGGACAAGGGGGATTGGGATCCCTGGATAGAATACATGTGATCAGTCTTGTGTGATTTGAGATAACATCTAGATTCTAGAATGGTGTGTTGGTATATACAGGTAACTGCCAAAATAAGGGAAACATTTGAGTAAATGAGGATTCAAAGTATATTGAAAGCATGTGCTTCTACACAGGTGTAGTTTTCAGAGTTAATTAAGAAAGTAATGCTTAGGGTTATGAATATAAATGCCCAGTTAACCATTATTTTGGGTACCATGGCTTGAACAAGATATCTCAGTGACTTTGAAAGAGGGGTGTCAAATGAGCTTAGGGGATTTAAAGTGTGTGTGTGTGTGTTCACGCATATCTCACAGTCACCAGATTTCAACCCATTTGAAAACTTAAGGGAGATTCTGTAGCGGCGGCTGAGACAGCGTTTTCCAACATCAAACAAAACACAAAATTATGGAATTTCTCGTGGAACAATGTTGCTGCATCCCTCCAATAGAGTTCCAGACACTTGTAGAATATATGCCAGAGGCGTCATGCCCCCTCATATTTGTCCTGTTAAAAAATATATATATATATACACTACCGTTCAAAAGTTTGGGGTCACTTAAAAATTCTTGTTTTCCATGAAAACATACATGAAATGAGTTGCGAAATGAATAGGAAATCTAGTCAAGACGCTGACAAGGTTATAAATAACATTTTTTTTTATTGAAATAATAATTGTTTCCTTCAAAATTTGCTTTCATCAAAGAATCCTCCATGTGCAGCAATTACAGCCTTGCAGACCTTTGGCATCCTAGCGGTCAGTTTGTTGAGGGAATCTGACTCGATTTCACCCCATGCTTCCTGAAGCACCTCCCACAAGTTGTATTGGCTTGATGGGGACTTCTTACGTACCATACGGTCAAGCTGCTCCCACAACAGCTCAATAGGGTTGAGATCTGGTGACTGTACTGTCCACTCCATTATAGACAGAATACCAGCTGACTGCTTCTTCCCTAAATAGTTATTGCATAGTTTGGAGCTGTACTTTGGGTTATTGTCCTGTTGTAGGAGGAAATTGGCTCCAATTAAGCGCCATCCACAGTGTATGGCATGGCATTGCAAAATGGAGTGATAGCCTTCCTTCAAGATCCCTTTTACCCTGTACAAATATCCAACTCTACCACCCCCCGACCATCACTTTGCCTCCACCATGCTTGACAGATGGCGTCAAGCACTCCTCTAGCATCTTTTCATTTTTTATGCGACTCACAAATGTTCTATGTTATCCGAACACCTCAAACTTAGATTAGTCTGTCCATAACACTTATTTCCAATCTTCCAGTGTTTTGCCCATCCTAATCTTTTCTTTTTATTGGCCAGTCTGAGATATGGCTTTTTCTTTGCAGCTCTGCCTAGAAGGTCAGCATCCCAGAGTCGCCTCTTCACTATTGACATTGAGACTGGTGTTTTGCGGGTACTATTTAATGAAGCTGCCAGTTGAGGACTTGAGGCATCTGTTTCTCAAACTAGACACTCTAATGTACATGTCCTCTTGCTCAGTTGTGCACCGGAGCCTCCCACTCTTTCTATTCTGGTTAGAGACAGTTTGTGCTGTTGTGTGAAGGGAGTAGTACACAGCGTTGTACGAGATCTTCAGTTTCTTGGCGATTTCTCGCACGGAATAGCCTTCATTTCTCAGAACAAGACTAGCCTGACGAGTTTCAGAAAAAAGGCATTTGCTTCTGGCCATTTTGAGCCTGTAATCGAACCGCCAAATGCTGATGCTCCAGATACTGAACTAGTCTAAATTAGGCCAGTTGTATTGCTTCTTTAATCAGAACAAGTTTTCAGCTGTGCTAACATAATTGCAAAAGGGTTTTCTAATGATCAATTAGCCTTTTAAAATGATAAACTTGGATTAGCTAGCACAATGGAATACAGGAGTGATGGTTGCTGATAATGGGCTTCTGTCATTTACAACATTATCAATGTCTACACTTTATATCTGATCAATTTCATGTTATTTTAATGGATAAAAAAATGTACTTTCTTTCAACAAACATGGACATTTCTAAGTGACACACACACACACACACACACACACACACACACACACACACACACACACACACACACACACACACACACACACACACACACACACACACAGAGAGTTGAAGTCAGAAGTTTACATACACCTTAGCCAAAGACATTTAAACTCAGTTTTTCACAATTCCTGACATTTAATCCTAGTAAAAATTCCCTGTCTTAGGTCAGTTAGGATCACCACTTTATTTTAAGAATGTGAAATGTCAGAATAAAAGTAGAGAATGATTTATTTCAGCTTTTATTTATTTCATCACATTCCCAGTGGGTCAGAAGTTTACATACACTCAATTAGTATTTGGATGCATTGCCTTTAAATTGTAACTTGGGTCAAACGTTTTGAGTAGCCTTCCACAAGCTTCCCACAATAAGTTGGGTGAATTTTTGCCCATTCCTCCTGACAGAGCTGGTGTAACTGAGTCAGGTTTGTAGGCCTCCTTGCTCGCACACGCTTTTTCATTTCTGCCCACAAATGTTCTGTAGGATTGAGGTCAGGGCTTTGTGATGACCACCCAAATAGCTTGACTTTGTTGTCCTTAAGCCATTTTGCCACAACTTTGGAAGTATGCTTCATTGTCCATTTGGAAGACCCATTTGTGAGCAAGCTTCAACTTCCTGACTGATGTCTTGAGATGTTGCTTCAATATCTGCACATCATTTTCCATCCTCGTGATGCCATCTATTTTATGAAGTGCACCAGTCCCTCCTGCAGCAAAGCACCTCCACAACACGATGCTGCCATCCCCGTGCTTCATGGTTGGAATGGTATTCTTCGGCTTGCAAGCCTCCCCCTTTTTCCTCTAAACATAACGATGGTCATTATGGCCAAACAGTTCTATTTTTGTTTCATGAAACCAGAAGACATTTCTCCAAAAAGTACGATAATTGGCCCCATGTGCAAATGCAAACCGTACTTTGGCTTTTTTATGGTGGTTTTGTAGCAGTCCTTCCTTGCTGAGCGGCCTTTCATTTTAGGTCGACATGTGGATATAGATACTTTTGTACCTGTTTCCTCCAGCATCTTCACAAGGTCCTTTGCTGTTATTCTGGGATTGATTTTCCCTTTTTGCACCAAAGTACGTTCATCTCGAGGAGACAGAACGTGTCTCCTTCCTGAGCGGTATGACGGCTAAGTGGTCCCATGGTGTTTATACTTGCGTACTATTGTTTGTAAAGATAAACATGGTACCTTCAGGCATTTGGAAATTGCTCCCAAGGATGAACCAGACTTGTGGAGGTATACAATTTCTGAGGTCTTGGCTGAATCCTTTTGATTTTCCCATGTTGTCAAGCAAAGAGGCACTGAGTTTGTAGGTAGGCCTTGAAATACATCCACAGATACACCTCCAATTGACTCAAATTACATCAATTAGTCTATCAGAAGCTTATGACATCATTGGCTGGAATTTTCCAAGCTGTTTTAAAGGCACAGTCAACTTAGTGTATGTAAACTTCTGACCCACTGGAATTGTGATACAGTGAATTATAAGTGAAATAATCTGTCTGTAAACAATTGTTGGAAAAATTACTTGTGTGTCATGCACAAAGTAGATATCCTAACCAACTTGCCAAAACTATAGTTTGTTAACAAGAAATTTGTGGAGTGGTTGAAAAATGAGTTTTAATGACTCCAACCTAAGTGTAAAGTAAACTTCTGACTTCAATTGTTTCTATATATATATATATATATATATATATATATATGGTGTTTATACTTGCGTACTATTGTTTGTAAAGATAAACATGGTATATATATATATATATATATATATATATATATCACACACACACACACACACAGTGGGGTAAAAAAAGTATTTAGTCAGCCACCAATTGTGCATGTTCTCCCACTTAAAAAGATGAGAGAGGCCTGTAATTTTCATCATAGGTACACTTCAACTATGACAGACAAAATGAGAAAAAAAATCCAGAAAATCACATTGTAGGATTTTTTATTCATTTATTTGCAAATTATGGTGGAAAATAACTATTTGGTCAATAACAAAAGTTTATCTCAATACTTTGTTATACACCCTTTGTTGGCAATGACAGAGGTCAAACGTTTTCTGTAAGTCTTCACAAGGTTTTCACACACTGTTGCTAGTATTTTGGCCTATTCCTCCATGCAGATCTCCTCTAGAGCAGTGATGTTTTGGGGCTGTTGCTGGGCAACACGGACTTTCAACTCCCTCCAAAGATTTTCTATGGGGTTGAGATCTGGAGACTGGCTAGGCCACTCCAGGACCTTGAAAAGCTTCTTACGAAGCCACTCCTTCGTTGCCCGGGCGGTGTGTTTGGGATCATTGTCATGCTGAAAGCCCAGCCTCGTTTCATCTTCAATTCCATTGCTGATGGAAGGAGGTTTTCACTCAAAATCTCACGATACATGGCCCCATTCATTCTTTCCTTTACACGGATCAGTCGTCCTGGTCCCTTTGCAGAAAAACAGCCCCAAAGCATGATGTTTCCACCCCCATGCTTCATAGTAGGTATGGTGTTCTTTGGATGCAACTCAGCATTTTTTGTCCTCCAAACACGACGAGTTGAGTTTTTACCAAAAAGTTATATTTTTGGTTTCATCTGACCATATGACATTCTCCCAATCTTCTTCTGGATCATCCAAATGCTCTCTAGCAAACTTCAGACGGGCCTGGACATGTACTGGCTTAAGCAGGGGGACACGTCTGGAACTGCAGGATTTGAGTCCCTGGCGGCGTAGTGTGTTACTGATGGTAGGCTTTCTTACTTTGGTCCCAGCTCTCTGCAGGTCATTCACTCTGTCCCCCCGTGTGGTTCTGGGATTTTTGCGTACCGTTCTTGTGATCATTTTGACCCCACGGGGTGAGATCTTGCGTGGAGCCCCAGATCGAGTGAGATTATCAGTGGTCTTGTATGTCTTCCATTTCCTAATAATTGCTCCCACAGTGATTTCTTCAAACCAAGCTGCTTACCTATTGCAGATTCAGTCTTCCCAGCCTGGTGCAGGTCTACAATTTTGTTTCTGGTGTCCTTTGACAGCTCTTTGGTCTTGGCCATAATGGAGTTTAGAGTGTGACTGTTTGAGGTTGTGGACAAAGGTGTATTTTATACGGATAACAAGTTCAAACAGGTGCCATTAATACAGGTAACGAGTGGAGGACAGAGGAGCATCTTAAAGAAGAAGTTACAGGTCTGTGAGAGCCAGAAATCTTGCTTGTTTGTAGGTGACCAAATACTTATTTTCCACCATAATTTGCAAATAAATTCATTAAAAATCCTACAATGTGATTTTCTGGATTTCTTTCCCTCATTTTGTCTGTCATAGTTGAAGTGTACTTATGATGAAAATTACAGGCACCTCTCATATTTTTAAGTGGAAGAACTTGCACAATTGATGGCTGACTAAATACTTTTTTGCCCCACTGTGTGTGTGTGTGCATATATATATATATATATATATATAGCACCAGTCAAAAGTTTGGATGCCTCATTCAAGGATGTTCTTTATTTGTACTATTTTCTACATTGTAGAAAAATTGTGAAGACATCAAAACTATGAAATAACACATATGGAATCATGTAGTAACCAAAAAAAGTGTTAATCAAATCAAAATATATTTCATATGAGATTCTTCAAAGTAGCCACTCTTTGCCTTGATGACAGCTTTGCACACACTTGGCATTCTCTCAACCAGCTTCACCTGGAATGCTTTTCCAACAGTCTTGAAGGAGTTCCCACATATACAGAGCACTTGTTGGCTGCTTTTCCTCCACTCTGCAGTCCAACTCATCCCAAACCATCTCAATTGGGTTGAGGTCAGGTGATTGTGGAGGCCAGGTCATCTGATGCAGCACTCAATCGCTCTCCTTCTTGGTCAAATAGCCCTTAAACAGCCTGGAGGTGTGTTGGGTTATTGTCCTGTTGAATAACAAATGATAGTCCCATTAAGCGCAAACCAGATGGGATGGTGTATCGTTGCAGAATGCTGTGGTAGCCATGCTGGTTAAGTGTGCCTTGAATTTGAAATAAATCACAGACAGTGTCACCAGCAAAGTACCATCACACCTCCTCTTCCATGCTTCACGTTAGGAACCACACATGCGGAGATCATCCGTTCACCTACTTCGCGTATCACAAAGACACAGCAGTTGGAACCAAAACCCCCAAATTTGGACTCATCAGACCAAAGGACAGATTTCCACCAGTCTAATGTCCATTGCTCGTGTTTCTTGGTCCAAGCAGGTCTCTTCTTCTTGTTGGTGTCCTTTAGTAGTGGTTTCTTTGCATCAATTTGACCATGAAGGCCTGATTCACGCAGTCTCCTCTGAACAGTTGTTGTTGAGATGTATCTGTTACTTGAACTCTGAAGCATTTATTTGGACTGGTAAATTCTGAGGCTGGTAACTCTAATGAACTTATCCTCTGCAGCAGAGGTAACTCTGGGTCTTCCTTTCCTGTGGCGGTCCTCATTAGCCAATTTCATCTTAGCGCTTGATTCCTTTTGCGACTGCACTTGAAGAAACTTTCAAAGTTCTTGAAATTTTCCGTATTGACCGACCTTCATGTCTTAAAGTGTTGATGGACTGTCGTTTCTCTTTGCTTATTTGAGCTGTTCTTGCCATAATATGGACTTGGTCTTTTACTAAATAGGGCTATCTTCTGTATATCAAACCTACCTTGTCACAACACAACTGATTGGCTCAAATGCATTAAGAAGGAAAGAAACTCCACAAATTCACTTTTAAAAAGGCACACCTGTTAATTGAATTGCATTCCAGGTGACTATCTCATGAATCTGGTTGAGAGAATGCAAGAGTGTGCAAAGCTGTCATCAAGGCAAAGGGTGGCTACTTTTGAAGAAAATATATATATTTATATAATATATATATATATATATCTTTTTTTTTCCTACTTTTTTGGTTACTACATGATTCCATTGTAGGAATTTCCTTGAAGGAAATCCAAGGGTGGGAGAAAGTGAATGAGTACACTTTTTGGGGTAAGGGAAGAGAATCGGAGCACAGACAGACAGAATGTAGATATTATTTGCACCTTGTTTCCAGCTGAAGCGGGACTTCCCCAGGATCCAGAACTCATGATTGTCAAAGTGGATCTCCCCGCGTGGGGGTAGGAAGGCATGGGCCAACTCCCCGTTTAGTCCATCAAAACAGGGATGCAATGGAGACCACCAGCAGTCTGTGTGGTTCCACGTGTAGAAGCCTGTGCCCACACATACACAAAAAGCAGGGGGTTGTCATGACGTTGCCCTGTTGGGTGAGGTTTATCCCCACATAAATACATACCCCCACATAAATACATTTCCCCCTTTTCTCTCCACTCTACAGAATGGACTCTTGAAAAGCCCTGTGTTTCCACAGAGAAAGTATGGGAACATCAACATGTTGGGGAATGGAACAATATTTTCCTTTCTCAACCAGTTGAAAGGGTCCGTTGGTACTTAAAGAATATGTCGTCAGATCAGTTGTTGTCTGGGACATTATATCTGATGATAGGACAACAAATTGTATCTTGGAAAGTCTGCACATTCTAGTTATATTCAAATGGAATTGATGTGCAATTTAAACGTTTAAGTATGAAACTATTTGTGACAAGATTAAATATGATTTTAGCTTCTAAATGAGAGAATTCCACCACGCTGGAATGGTGAATTTCGACTAGACCAGCCAAAATACAGCACGAGCTGATTATAGCAACTTGGTAAGAACTTTGAATGATTATTTACTAAAGAAGAAGTGATACCTCCTAGATGTCGAGTTATCAGCTGCAGCTGTAAACGTACATAGACAGACAATCTCAGAAGAACATATCCGATAGCCCTACATTCTCAGAAGAACATATCCGCTCTACAACACTACGACCAGAAAGATTCTTGAAAGAACATTGGTGATCTCTGCTGGGTAAACCAGTCTTCAATCTTCGACTCATCTATCAAAACGCAGCTCAGTGTAAACATATATCTTGCATTTTCCTTTTCCGAATGGACGGTTATTAGAATGCATAAGATTCTGTATTTATGGCAGCATAGCTTCTCAAGGTCCAATATAGGCCCAATCCTCTTTGTCCCTCAGTCTTCCCGCTCTTTCATTCAAACCCAACCCCCTTTATTTGTATAACCAGCCATCATATCGGTTTCATCTGCAAGGGACTTTTTCTTTTATGACATGATTAGTAATCGATTTATGATCTATCCTGTGTATATGTAATTCTGTGTGATTATTTAGGTATTTAGTAAATAATGAAGCCAATTTTTGTATTGCTGATTCAACTTGTTAGCCAGGGTTTGTGCAGATAACCAAGAATTGTATGACGTTCAGATGAGACTGAATAAGGTGATAATTAATAATTGACTGCTATTGATATAAAAGACCTTCAGATCTTTAAGAACCAGAACCTGGTTCCAAAGGTTATTAACAAGTTAATTGTTACCTTTATTTTACTAGGCAAGTCAGTTAAGAACAAATTCTTATTTTCAATGATGGCCTAGGAACAGTGGGTTAACTGCCTTGTTCAGGGGCAGAACAACAGATTTGTACCTTGTCAGCTCGGGGATTCCATCTTGCAACCTTTCGGTTACTAGTCCAACGCTCTAACCATTAGGCTACGCTGCCGCCCCAATTCAAATCACGTAATCAAATGTTAGGTAATCGATTTGATAAAATAGCATGTAATCTCATTTAATCATACTAGAGACACAACCGGGTATTAAAGACTTAACAAATATTGAGATACTCACACACACCCTTATCTTAAGGTGATACAATGTGGTTCTAATCAATTACGTGGTCTCACCGATGATAATGTCAGCACTCTTGTTGGGGTTTTTGATTTCGGCGAAGTAGAGAGGGGACACGTCGCTCCACTTGGAGAACGCAATGCTGATGGCCTGGCGGGTGTCATCTTTGTTCAGCGTGTTGGGAAACTTCACGATCCTGACGGATGTGAACGGACACGCAGACAAACAGACAAACATAGACAGACAGACATACAACTGTGAACAGAAAGACAGACAGGAAAGTGACAGACAATGCGACTAACTTGGATTCCCAAAAACGCAGTGCTGTTCCCTTTCAGTCAGTCACTCAGTATAACATTATGGGGAGTCAATGACCAACCATATTCACCTGAAAAAACTGTAAAACGCCCAACGGGCCAATGGATGCCGAGCCAACCCCCAGAAGTCCTGCCTTCCTGACTATAATACCGGGGCTCACATCCATTTCCTCAATTATTCTCTCTTCAGCCCGCCTGAAGGAAGACCGTGTAACGCAAATGACAAACTTTTCAAGCACACAAAGACTATGAGATTCGGCTCCGTCGCTGATGAGCTAAAGGCGACCTGCGATTCCCCTCATTCAGCCAGGCTGGTGCTACCAGGTTAAGGTGAGTTCATGAATGTAGAGTATGGAGGAGGCGGGGCTCATTTGCACACCACCGATGGATGGAAAGCTGCCGAGTTGGTATTGGTGTTTCTGGGAAGCAGCGGAAGTCTTGGCACAGACGCTGTTGCTGGGTCGAAGGGGAGTGGGGTGAACGCTGATTCTTCCGCGCCGTGGGGGAATGAGCAGATCTCGCGACCCTAGCTGGAGGCCGGTGGAGGGGCATGTTCTCGGAGTCCTCCTCCACATTTACTAATGGCAACAGTGCTTCCAAGTGGCTCGGTCAACGGGGGCAAGTTACTGGTTGCCGAAGAACCCAAACCCAGTGTTGGCTGGGTATCAGAATGGCGGTACCACGAAAGCACAGTGTTTCTACCCAAGGTTTCTCTACGTTCAGGGGTATCGGGAGTACGGCATCGTCCAGATGTGGGCATAATAAACAAAGTTAATTCCCCACATTCAGACACACGGTTGTTAAGGGTGGTGGATATGAAAACAAGCATGAAAGAAAAAATGATAAAACACAGTACCAGTCATAAGTTTGGACACACTTACTCATTACAGGGTTTTTCTTTATTTTTACTATTTTCTACATTGTAGAATAATAGTGAAGACATCAAAACAATGAAATAACACATATGGAATCATGTAGTAACCAAAAAAGTTCAACAAATCAAAATGTATTTTATATTTGAAATTCTTCAAAGTAGCTACCCTTTGCCTTGATAACAGCTTTGCACACTATTGGCATTAGTTGGTTTTGTACCTGAGGGTTTGCAAGTTCAAAATGCTCACACTTTGCTGGCTATTGCAGTCGGCGCATCCCTGTGATTGGTTCATGTCCATAGATCTGAAGGATACGTACTGTCATGTGGCTATACATCTTCCCCACCGAAAGTTTCGGAGGTTTCATTTCAAGGGTGTAGCCTATGAATTTCTGGTCCTGCCTTTTGGACTTTTATCTCCCGCTCCTTTTCTATGATGCTGTGCCAGGGGATCAGAGTATTGGCCTATCTGGACGATTAGCTGGTCATAGTGGAGTCGAGGGAACAGGTGGAGCTCCATACTGCCACACTGGTTTCCCATATTCAGTCTCTGGGGTTCAGAGTGAATCACAGGAAAAGTGGTTTGACTCAGCACATTCAATTCCTGGACTCAGTTCTGAATCATGCATTTTGGTCCCAACAAAGTAGGTTTGAATTCCAGCTCTGTCTGGTACAGTTATTTTATGATAGCTATTGTGTCTCTAGGACTTCTGTTGATATGTCTGTTTCGGCGCTGTTGATGAGTCTGTTTTGCGGGTTCTCTGTTGCAGGTGGTTCTCATGGGCCGGGTAGTGTCCCGCAGGGTGATCACGACAGACGCATCCTTTATGAGATGGGGAGTACTGTGTGTGGGCTACTCGAGGAGGGATTAGGTCAACAGCGTAAAGGGAGTTGCATATCAATTGCCTAGAGATACTGACAGTTTGGCTGGTGCTGAGGCGTTTCCATTGAAGGTTTATATGGCAGCCATCTCTGCGTGTCATGTAGGGATGGACAGCTCCACACCGGGGACTCATCCTCCGGTGGTGTGGCTCCTAAAAGGCTTGTCGACTCATGGCGTCGACCAGGGACCGGGCCTTGGTCCCCTCAGTGTGAGTCTCCGTTTGAACCATTAGAGTCTGTGGACCTAAAGCTCCTTTCCTACAAGACAGCCCTGCTCGTGGCCTTGGCATCGGCCTAGCATGTTGGGGATCTCCACACACTCCTGTTTGGAGTCCGCACCTGCCGATTCCAAAGTGATGTAACGTCCTAATGCAGCTATGTCTTACAGGTCCCTCACTTTTGACAAGGACAAGGGTTGCCTATAGGTGTGCATGCTCACTCCACTAGGGGTGTGGCGGCTGCTTGGGCATTGTTCAGGGGCATGATGATTGGTGATATCTGTGCTTCAGCGAGTTAGGGTTCCCGACATACCCTTGTGAGATTTTAACACTTGGATGTAACTTCTCCTAGTGTGGCTCATAGGGTTCTTAAGTTTGGGTCCAGGAGTGGGTGTTGGCAGCGTACAGGTTGCACATTTATCCGGTTTACCACAATTCCCTGTGGTTTGAGCCATGGGCTGCCTTGGGTTGCGGCAGCGTGTAAAGTGTGCATTATCAAGGTTACCATAGTAACCTTGCCATGATTCATCGACTCTGGTTGATCCTATGCAGCGTGAGTGTGCGCTTTACCATGTCACAACAAGTGTTCTGTTGTTTTGGACAGTTCTTTTTACAAGTTCTGACATTTCAGGCTCACAAGGTATGTATTGTTCTTGGAACCATGGGTTCTATGGACTTGGGCTGCAGTGGCAGCGTGTCAAGTTGCAGCAGATTCTGGTTCCCTATATGGGGTTCTGACAGTTCAGGCTTCATCAGGCTCTGACAGTTCAGGCTTCTCAGGTAAGTATTAGAGAAAAAGATGGCTTCTGTAGACCCTTTTTTGACCGGTAGAACGTGTGTATGCTTGGGCTGCCATGCGTCTCCTAGTTTGGTACCCAATGAGCCAGCTTGGGGCTTGATTGTATGTCCCCATAGTATGTTATACCAAGTGACCGACTGAATGGGAATGTATGAAAATAACTACTGTTCAGTTAAGGAGGTAATGAGGTATAACATATTTTGCGCAGGGGATTTGGGCTCGCTGGAAAGTGTTACTGAATTGAGGAAATTAATGCCCCGGTATTATAGCCAGGCTTGGCATCCATTGGCCAGTTGGGCGTGATTTCAGTTTTCAGGGGAATATGAATGGTTGCTGATTTCCCTTCAGGGAACAATAGTTGTATTCATAACTGAAATAATATTTGTATGTCTGGCCAGTGGGCCATCCTCCAACATTCTCTGAAGCTCTAATTCTCAAAACAGTACTCAGAAGCCGACCTCCCAGTCTCTTCCATCCCCTCCCTGAACTCCCTGAATCCCAAGTCAACCCTAGTCCCTTCCCCCTTGACACTACATCTGAGAGGATTGGATAGGTGTCAGTAATATGGTGGAACCTTGCCCACTGATAGGTTAGGTGGAATTGCTGCTATATTCCTTACAACTTGAATACAACTACAGTGCGTTAAGAAAGTATTCATACCCCTTGACTTATTCCATATTTTGTTGTGTTACAGCTTGAATTCAAAATGGATTGTATTTTTGTTCTCACTCATCTACACATAATAACAAAGTAAAAACATGTTTTTTGTGCCCATTTAGTGAAAATTAAATACAGAAATATCACATTTACATAAGCATTCACACCCTTGAGTCAACATATGTTAGAATCACCTCTGGCAGCCATTACAGCTGTGAATCTTTCTGGGTAAGTCTCGAAGAGCTTTGCACACCTGGGTTGTACAATATTTGGACATTATAATGTTTTTAATTCTTCAAGCTCTGTCAAGTTGGTTGTTGATCATTGTATATTTGGCCTTGTGTGTTAGGTTGTTGTCCTGCTGAAAGGTGATTTTGTCTCCCAGTGTCTGTTGGAAAGCAGAATGAACCAGGTTTCCCACTCGGATTTTGACTGTGCTTAGCTCTATTCCGTTTATTTTTAGCCTAAAGAACTCCCTAGTCCTTGCCAATGACAAGCATATCCGTAACATGATGCAGCCACCACCATGCTTGAAAAAATGAAGAGTAGTACTCAATGATGTGTTGTTATTTGCCCCAAACATAATGTTTTGTATTCATGACATGTAGTTAGTTTATTTGGCCAATTTCTTTACAGTTTTACTTTAGTGCTGTATTGCAAACAGGATGCATGTTTTGGAATATGTTTATTCTGTACAGGCTTCCTTCTGTCATTTATGTTAGCATTTCGGTTTCCTTCCTCTCCGGCAACAGAGTTAGGAAGGACGCCTGTATCTTTGTAGTGACTAGGTGTATTTATACACCAACCTCATTATGTTGAAAGGGATATTCAATGTCTGCTTTTTTTATTTTGACGAATCTACCAGTAGGTGCCCTTCTTTGCGGGGCAATGGAAAACCTCCCTGGTCTTTGTGGTTGAATCTGTGTTTGAAATTCGCTGCTTGACTGAGGGAACTTACAGATAATTCATTGTATGTGTGGGGTACAGAAATTATTTGTCATTAATAAAAATCATGTTAAACACTATTATTGCACACAGAATGAGTCCATGCAACTTATTATGTGACTTGTTAAGCAAATGTTTACTCCTGAAATGATTTAGGTCATAACAAAAGGTTTGAATTGACTCAAGACATTACAGCTTTTCAATTTTAATTAATTTATAACACAATTCTAAAAACATAACTCCACCTTGACATTATGGGGTATTGTGTGTCACGCCAGAGACAAAAAATCTCAATTTCATTCATTTTAATTTCAGGCTATAACAACAAAATATGAAAAAGTCAAGGGGAGTGAACAATGTTCCCTTTAAACTGCGCATGGGCATCCAGCTGATCCGGCACTGCCAAGCAGAAGAACCATCAGCCTACGCAGAGAAGGACGAGATTGAACTTCACTTAACTTTCTACAGTTTTTCCCCTTAGTTAACATTTCCCTTTACTGTGGGAAAGTAATTTATTGCATTGAACTACTGTGGGAGTGCAATGCAACATACCGAAACAAAATGAACTATGCAAGACTTAGTATGCAAAATTAACGATGCAAGAGATTTTGTTGTAAGCAGAACGCATCGGAGTACGATTCAGCACCAATCAGAGCTGCAGATAGACCAGTGCCATATACGGATCTGTGCCATTCTCTTTAAACTGGACTGTGTTTACAGCATGAGTGGTCGTGAGTAGATGCTCAGTTATAGATACAGTGCATTCAGAAAGAATTCAGACCCCTTGACTTTTCCACATTTGTTACGTTATTTTTGCGAATGTATAAAAAATACAAAACTGAAATAACACATTGACATAAGTATTCTGATGTCAGTACTTTGTTGAAGCACCTTTGGCAGGGATTACAGGCGCGAGTTTCATTGGGTATGACGCTACAAGCTTCGCACAACTGTATTTGGGGAGTTTCACTCATTCTTCTCTGCAAATCCTCTCGAGCTCTGTCAGGTTGGATGGGGAGGGTTGCTGCACAGCTATTTTCAGGTCTCTCTAGATATAGACTTGTCCCGAAGCCACTCCTGTGTTGTCTTGGCTGTGTTTTTTGGGTTGTTGTCCTGTTGCAAGGTGAACCTTCATCCCAGTCTGAGGTCCTGAGCGCTCTGGAGCAGATTTTCATCAAGGATCTCTCTGTACTTTGCTCCATTCATCTATGCCTCGATCCTGACTAGTCTCCCAGGACCTGCCTCTGAAAAACATCCCCTTCACCCTACGGTGAAGCATGGTGCCCGGTTTCCTCCAGACAAAATAGTTATTGGTTATTGGTTTCATCAGACCAGAGCATCTCGTTTCTTTAGGGACCTTTTGGCAAACTTCAAGCGGGCTGTCATCTGCCTCTTACTGAGGAGTGGCTTCCATCTGGCCACTCTACAGTAAAGGCCTGATTGGTGGAGTGCTGCAGAGATGGTTGTGCTTCTGGAAGGTTCTCCCATCTCCACAGAGTAATTCTAGAGCTCTGTCAGAGTGACCATCAGATTCTTGATCACCTCTCTGACCAAGGCCCTTCTCCTCCGATTGGCTGGGCGGCCAGCTCTAGGAAGAGTCTTGGTGGTTACAAACTTCTTCCACTGTGTTCTTGGGGACCTCCAATGATGCAGAAATGTTTTGGTACCCTTCCCCAGATCTGTGCCTCTACACAATCCTGTCTCGGAGCTCTACGGATATTTCCTTCAACCTCATGGCTTGGTTTTTGCTCTGACATGCACTGTCAACTATTTAGACAGGTCTATGCTTTTCCAAACCATGTCCAATCAATTGAATTTACCACAGGTGGACTCCAATCAAGTTGTAGTAACAGCTCAAGGATGATCAATGGAATCAGGATGCACCTGAGCTCAATTTTGAGTCTCATAGCAAAGGGTCTGAATACGAATGTAAATAAGGTATTTCTGTTTTTTATAAATTTGCTAAAAATTCTAAAAAGCCTGTTTTCGCTTTGTCATTATGGGTTATTGTGTGTAGATTGCTGAGGAATTTATATTTATTTAATCAATTTTACAATAAGTCTGTAACGTCAAGGGGTCTGAATAGTTTCCGAAGGCAAACAACATTTTCAGTCACCTCCTTGTCTGAATGGATAAACAGGTTAATGTCAAGCCCTGCATGTTTTTTTCAAATGTGTCATGGACTGTAGGCCTACATTGAACACCGCACATTGGCTGCTACTGTAGGCTGAATGATAGAACAGCTATTTCCATGTTAAAATGTCATGGGATGCATTTTCTCCATTGTTTTTGATGGTAGGGAACTCTGGTAGGCCTACATATGATCAAATAGCTACAGTAGCCTACTTGACCACTGTCTGAATCTGTAACTTAAAGCTGGTACAACTTCAGTGCTCACAGTAAATGCACGCTGGAAGTTGCATAGAATTTTCACAACGTTCAAGTTTGCTCTCAGCAGACCTGAAAGTTGCTGTGATGAAAAAAATTGAGGGACCATTGGGTTTGAATACCATCTGAGGCACTGTATATCCAATCCTCTCAGATCTCCAAAAGTTCCTAGGGGATAGGGACAAGGGTCTGAATTGTGATTCAGGGTCTCACTTGTAGGTGAGGTTGAAATGCCTCCACTTGTGTCCCAGTGGGTTGATGGCGTAGCGTCTGGAGCGGCTGAGTGCCGCTCCCATCACGGGATGATGCTTCACAGAGCTCAGGGACTCCACAGACCGCCCACCAGCTTCCTGAGAGAGAAAGAGAGAGATTGTTTGTTTGTTTACTTCACTCTTTTTTTTTTTTTTTTTTTTTTTTTAAATCTATTTCAGTTGCTTTGGCAATGTTACCCTATGTTTCCCATGCCAATAATGCCCTTTGAATTGAAATGGGAGAGAGAGATTATTAGAGATGACAAGAAGAGCATGACATGACCATGAACAGGTGAAAACAGTGTATGTGTGTGTAGGAGAGAGAGAGAGAGAGTCCGTATGTTGCAGTAGAGAATGGTACAGGGCCTGAAACAAACAACAAATTAGCAGTAGCCTGTGAAACAAGACAGGACTAAAATCCCTTCAATGATGACAAAATGTGCAATTTGCAACTGGGAGAGGATTTCAACTCAAAATAGTTAGTCGTTCATTCTATTTCTCCACTTTTTCAGTACTATTTCTTCCACTAGGAGTTAAAAAGGAATAAATGAAAGTCAAGCCATTGCATTTTTCAGGCTTCCTGGCAAAGGGAGCATGTCTGGCCTCCTCTAGGAAAACACACGTGACACAAGTGCAAAAAGGAACCGAATCACAACTTAATCCTACACAGATGTGGAATCCACCTCTGCTATCATCCCTTGACAGCCCCTGTCCATCTATCCATCTCTCTGTGCTAAAATATCTGTCACCCACATGTGAGCTGAAGCATACTCCTCCAGCCTTCCCCTCACCAGCACCAACACCTTTCTTTTCTTCTTTCCCTCCTGTATCCCTGTTCTCAGCTAATGTAACACTGGTCAATGCATTAGTATAGACGGCTATATATATCACTCATCAACAAATAAACATGCACAAATATACATTAGGATCCAAACAGAACTATTTTATAATATGTGTAGCCTACTTAAAAAACGTATTTCGTCTGTTAAAAACTATACCAAAATACAATAAATAAATGCAAATGAAAATGCGCGCGCGCAGACACACACGCCCTGAATAAAAATGATAAATATATAGAATTACCGTTTTCCTCCTACACGTCCGGAGTCCTCCGACCTCATCCAACCCTACCAACAACAGCACTAGTAGAACAAGTATTGGACGAGTTCTGCGTATCTCGAACACAGCCACGAAGCCCTTGGGCGAACTCATTAACTTCTGCGTCCTGTGCTCCATTGGAACCTGTAGTAGTTTTACAATTGACAGTCAATGGTAGCCTGCAATCAATGTTGAGAGCACATGGTTCAGCTAAATGCAAATATTGAATACTTGGTATAAAAAGAGATTGATCAGCTCGGATAGGCTACTTTATTCAGGTGATTTCATGCAGAAAGCATGAGTAGGCTATCCTTCCTCTGAACCAGAACACCGTGCGTATCACAAACGTGGAAACCACATTCTGCAGAGTTGGGATTTGTGCACGGCGCTCCAAATGATCCCTTACCATCAAACTCATATCATTCAGAATCCTGCGCTTTTCCCCTAGGATATAACTGTAAACTCCTACTTTTCCCCTAGGATATAACTGTAAACTCCTACTTTTCCGCCGAGTCCTTCGTTAATTGCATCGCATTTGTATGTTTATTGGATAACTTTGGTACTTCCCTGCCTAGTCCGTGGAGTGACGGAACGGGTCAGCTGTCGGACATCAGTCGAGTGTTGGGGCAGAGAGAGAGAGCACCGCCCAGTCCTAAAACAACCATTTGGCTCTCAGCCTCTGCTCTCCCATTCACTAACGTGCTCTCAAACTTCACCCAGTTATCACCCGGGCGAATAGAGCGTAAAATGGTCAACTGTTTTCAAAGACAGTAAAGTCTTCAAACTATTGTTGAGCTGTAAACTCTTACTAGGCCTAAACAACGACTCGTGCAATGTAATAGTTTATCTAATAGGTTGAGGCCTCAAACCGTTATGGCTAAAACTAATTATGTAAGTAAGTCCTAGACTATTGGCTAAAGCCTAATTTTTTTTAAGGAAAATGTTTTCACATTTATTATAAAGTGTTATTTTACCCCCAAAACGTGACATCGACACCGGCAACCCTCAAAAATACACCACAGCAGAGCCGGGGGTTTCTTCACGGTCAGTGCCATCCGGAATCATTGGGATAACAGCTAGACCCTAACCTGAACCCCTACCTTCAATGGGGGGTAGGTAAGTCCCAAGGATCCCGCATTGCACGGACCGTTTATTCACCTGTTGACGTATGTAGCGCGCAGTTCCAACTGTCAGCGCGGGGACCCATTTTCCAATCCATCTGTTAAAACAGGCTCCATTAGTCCACTTCCTGGCAAGTGGCAACTCAAAACGACTAACATGGATGTAAAAAAAGGTTAACTAACTGAAATCATTATTGAAAGCTAGGCCTACATCTAGCCTATCTCAACTCTCCCTGAGCCCCATCCAGGTGTGACAGCTCCTCAGCAAATGATGGATCATCCATTGAAGAGGAAGGCTATCATGACTAGCCCACAGTATGCCCCATCCTAGGCTACAGCAATGTGTCACATCTGCAATGCTTTAGGCTTCACCAGGGATTTTTTTCTAGCCTACCTCCCTTCAGTCACATTCAGAAAGTGCCCATGGTGTCAAATCGAAACTCAACTGCATGTGAAGTGTGCTCTCAAAAAACATCCATTGTGCAGAATGAGGTAAAATATTTTTCAATGGAACTTTTTGGCATTGCCCATGGTCTGGCTGGCCAAGTGGTCCACAGTTTCCCCTATGCCCATCACTCGGGCTGACCTTAGGAAGACCCCGAGACAGCCTATGGTTTTCAATAGAAGAGGACCCCTGTGACTCTTAAGAACATATAGAAAGAATTTGGGGGTTATGTTGCATGATATTTATGGATCAGACCCAACAAAAATGCTTTTGGTGTCCCGTCGTTCCTCCAATAAATTCCCTTACAAAAAATATTTCCGTTTTGAAACTGCAGTAAAAGTGCAGTAACTGCAATCGACTGGTATTTTGGACGCACTAATTGCAGAATAATTGCAGTGTACTGCAGCTGAACTGCAGTTACACTGCAAAATTATTGCAGTAAAAAAAGTTTTTGGGGCAGTTTTTTGCAGCACTCTAAATGCAGTTATACTGCACTCTGACTGCAATCTTTTTTCAGAAGAGTTATGATCAATGAATCACTTTTTAACTGAGAAAGTTAGCTAGTTGCAGGCCTACGATTAACTTAAAATTGCCCTGACACAATACCAGAAATGAGAGATGAGGAATACTGAAAGAACCATCAGAGAATATCACACATTTTTAAATGCTGTAAAACTACTTCTCTTTAACACATATCTAAACTATTAACACATTAAAGGTATATATTTTTATTTGTGTTTATATATTGTATGATATCACATTTTCTGTACATGTCTGTATGTATCAAGATGTTCAAATAAACCTAAACCTAAAGACTGTAGCCTTAGACGTCCACTTTGATTCACATGAGGTAAAAAAAAAGGGGAAAAAATGCTTTCTAGAGACAGACTTTTTAATAAAGGGCACCTGAATGGCAGTCTCATAACTTTCGCCCCTCACTGGACTTGGCCCTGTGCCCAGGGTCTGGCTGCACTCCAGGTGACTGTGGAACTTGGGGCGGCCTGACCCGACGATGTCACCCACCCTGGGAAGGAGCAGAGAGAAAATAGGGAAGGAAGGAGGAAAAAGGGGTAGTTGAAAAGAAAAGCTGGACAGGAGATCTTTCATGGGGCCCTGAAAGATGAGAATTTAATTACACATCTCTTTATTCATCTGTCCATCCACACCAACACTGCACAAGCTAACTTTTCTAAACAGCCACCTTCCACACATTTTTCCAGTTAACCCCCTCCCTACAAACACTTTTACAACCCATTCAAAGCTTATCCCCACATAGTTTTACTTAAAGACTTTGCTTATAGCCACAGTTGTACTTTAAAGTCAGTAACACACTATTAGACTTAGCCTACACAACACTCAACCACGCTTAAACATTTACATTTTTCCTTTTAAATTATTAGTCAGAAAAATCACTTTGCTAACACATTGACGTTGATGAATGCACATTAATGAACTGTTCATAAAGTAGTGGGTAGGCTACTAATGAGTCCTCCCCCATTTATGAATGGTATATAAGCATTACAATTCATACACATTGGATGTATTATTATATAGTTTATTATAAACTGGGTGGTTCGAGCCCTGAATGCTGATTAGCTGAAAGCCGTGGTATATCAGCTGGCTATGACCAAACATTTATTTTTACTGTTCTGATTATGTTGGTACCCAGTGTATAATAGCAATTAGGCACCTCGGGGGGTTGTGATATATGGCCAATATACCATGGCTGAAAGCTGTATCCAGGCACTCCGCGTTGCGTCGTACATAAGAACAGACCTTAGATGGGGTATATTTGCCATATACCACACCCCCTCGTGCCTTATTGCTTAAGTGTAAACATTCATATACAGTGCCTTCAGAAAGTATTCACATCTCTTTACTTTTTCCACATTTTGTGTTAAACTGGGATTAAAATGTGTCATTCTTTGTCAACGATCTGCACAAAATACTCTGTCCAAGTGGAACAAACATTGCAACATTAGTAAAAAAAAAAAATATTAAAATGTAATTAAACACTAATATATATTAGATAAGTATTTAAGCCCGAGTCAATACATGTTATAATCACCTTTGTCAGCAATTACAGCTGTGAGTCTTTCTGGGTAAGTCTAATAGCTTTCAACACCTTCAAGCTCTGTCAAATTGGTTGTTGATCATTGCTAGACAACCATTTTCAGGTCTTGCCATAGATTTTCAAGCATATTTAAGTCAAAACTGTAACTCGGCCACCCAGGAACAGTCACGGTAACAGTCAGTCTTCTTGGTAAGCAACTCGTGTGGATTTGGCCTTGTGTTTAGGCTAATGTCCTGCTGAAAGGTGAATTCCTCTCCCAGTGTGTGGTGGAAAACAGACAACCACGTTTTCCTCTAGGATTTTGCAGGTGCTTAGCTACATTCCGTTCATTTTCTTTTTTATCCTGAAAAACTCCCCAGTCCTTAACAATTACAAAAATAGTCATAACATGATGCAGCAAGCACTCTGCATGAAAAAATGGAGAATGTGTTATTTTGGATTTTTTGGAATATTTGTATTCTGTACAGGCTTCCTCCTTCTCACAGAAACTACAATGTTTTTGATCTACCTCAGTTTTTTCTCCTATCACAGCCATTAAACTAACTGTTTTAAAGTCACCATTGGCCTCGTGGTGAAATCCCTGAGCGGGAACAGTTAGGAATGATGCCTGTATCTTTGTAGTGAGCAGACCAAGTATTTTTAGGTTAGGTAAAGCGAAAAGGTAGACTAAACAAGTCGGTAGCAGGTACTCTTACATTGAACAAAGTTCTCTATTGAAGTATTTCTTTCATCTCAAACAATCAAGGATGATCTCACAAGGATAACACAAATCTTTTACAGGAATAAGGGACACAAGGTGAGTAACTTTTAACTATAACATAAATCACGGTTGTGTCAGCGCCTCAACTATCCATTTGTGGAGAGCTCCTTTCGGGTGGTGGTGCGGATCCATGGTTGCCATTCCCAAAAGGTCATTTGTCCTCTTCACCCTTCCTTCAAGTAAATCCGCTCCTTTGGAGAATTAATCACCATTTTTTTCCTCCAGTCTCCCTCACTGCCGGTTCCCTCTTCTCTCTTGTAGGGGGAAGAAAATAGGTGATTAGTACTGTCAGCTGTGCTTAACCCGCCTCTGATCACCTTTACTCACATGCCGGGCTGGGCTACTATCCGTGGGACCAGCCTGCCCCCTGGTGGTCCTTCCACAGTAGTGACTGGGTGTGTTGAGGCCCCATCCAAAGTTTAGTTAATAACTTCACCATGCTCAGAGATATTCAATGTATGCTTTTTTTTGTACCCAACCACCAATAGGTGCTCTTCTTTGCGAGGCATTGGTCTTTGTGGTTGAATCTGTTTAAAATTCACCTGCTCGACTGAGGGACCTTACATGAGGTACATGAGGTAGTCATAAAAATAAAACGTGAAACACTATTACTGCGCACACAATTAGTCCATGTGACTTGATAAGCACATTTTTACTCCTAAACTTATTTAGGCTTGCCATAACAGTGGTTATACTTAACACATTTGTTTTTGATGAATAATAAACAAAACAATTCCAGTGACAAAAGATACTATTTGAACCCATTTTAAATTCAGGTTGTAACACAAAAAAAATGTGGAAAAGGTCAAGGAGTGGGAATACTTTCTGAAGGCACTGAAACTGCAAGGCAGAAACTGAACTGCTGCAGAAATAAGTCAATAGACACGATTCCATTGGTTACACCTTTCTTTTTATTGGGATTACCTTGACAGTCACAAAGTTACCAAATGGAGCCCATTGAAACATTGAAGCGGAGGGGGCAAGCCCCCAGGACTCTCCCTCCCCATCTCTCAGGGTGTGGCATGACATAGTGGGCATTGACCAGAGAAAGAGACTAGGTCTGAAATGGCACCCTATTGCCTATATAGTGCACTACTTTTGGCCAGGGCCCATGGGGTTTTGGGAATAGTGTGCCATTACAGACAGCCAGAGAGATAGGGTTTTTCAGAAGTTAGCAGAACAAATTTTAGTGTTAATTAGTAGAATGTAGTGACAGAGAAAAAGAGAATGGAAACTTTGTAGTGTCACTCAGTGTTTGTTGCAACTGCTCAGACAATCTGATAGCCTTTGTTGAATACACACAAAACGCCATGATCGAAGCAGAAGGAATATGGGAAGAGCAATGCTATCTCAAGCCACACTCAGTGAAAATGTGGAATGTTTTAAAAATGTTAATTTGAAATGCAAAAGCAGTCCAAGTCTAGTAGGCTGAGAGGAGTTGAGCACTCAGGGCGCCATTTGGGATCGAGACTAAAAGTAATGTACTATACAGGGAGCCATATAGGACACAGCCCATCTCCCGATCTCTGGTAACACACACACCATTGTGCCATATCCAAACCCTTTCATTAAACGGATTTCAAAATGAAGTTGTAAACAATATTTTTGTATGGGTGGGGGAATCAGTGCACATGGAGTATAGCAGTTTATTGAAGCTTAAAAAGAATAGTTCATCCAAATTACAATTTATTTTCTTACCCTGTAAGCAGTCTTTGGACACGGTATGAGAACAAGTCATGCTTTGGTTTAGTTTCCCTGGCACCGTTGCTACATGCTAACATTTTAGCATTTGGGCCACAAGTCCCATTGAAGTCTTGGAACCGATATTAGCAATTTGTATTTAACCTTTATTTAACTAGGCAAGTCAGTTAAGAACAAATTCTTATTTATCATGTCCAAATGTATGAACATGATGCATGACAAATGCCAATATTGGTCCCATGACTTGAATGAGATTTGTGCTAAAACGTTAGCACGTGATAACAGTGCCAGGGAAAGTAGACCAAAGCATGTTGTTGTCGTACCTTGTCCATAGACTGGCTTACAGGATAAGGAAACCAATGCCAGTGTAATTTGAGTGAACTATCCCTTTAACTGGACAAGAAATACACCCATGCTAATGTAAAGCGTATGGGAGGGTCAGAATTCCAGACTCCTAATAGATGTTGAGCAGAACATGGTCCTGGGGAAGAATAGCAACACAGACACACGCAGAGATCCGCTCAACTGAGTCTCTTAAACAGACACCGTCACTAACAGCAGACTCTTGAGACCATAACAGCTGGCTCTGCTCGATTCATACAATATAGAAATGTGTTTATATATATTTATATTCAGACAGATGTATGCCGTTCTCAGTTTGTCAATGAATTTTGTTTGTTCCTAAAACTGACAATTTTGGTCACACAGAATGAATCTCTGCAGCACAGACAGAAAACGACAGGAACCACAGATAAAACATCTTCATTATTATATCTGCGTAAATAGAGGAATCATAAATGACAATGACACTAACTCACAGCTATTGGAAATAGTAGAGGACTTGAGTGTAGGAAAAGGCAGCGAGCGCGATGGAATGGGGGCCAGAGAGCTTTAGAGAAGCACGACAAAGCACTAAATACAAAAACACAAGACGATTCATCACTAATATACTAAAGGGAAGGCGGGGTGTTACAAAAAAACACAACGTATAAAATGTATTGAAAATGGCATGACACTTAATGGATGCATCTACACTGCATACTGCTGCACACTACACACTAGGCTAAAGAGGGACTCCACCGGTTGGTTATACAGATACAGGGGCAGGGCTGGGGAGAGAGAGGTAGGACAGGAGAACAGAAGAGCGACACACACTACTACACCAGCATCAAGAGAGAGGGAGGGTAGCAGTTACCCCTCTGACACATGGTCATATCTGTGGTTATTGGCAAGGGGTAGTCATCCACTAATTCAGTGCCATGAGGAATAGATGGGTAGAACAGGAATTGTAGACAACTATGGTAATGTAACTTGTGGCTTTAATTTGACCAGAGCCCTATGTTGCTCTGCTCAGTAGTACTATATGAAGAAACTACATTTCATAGGGGTGGAATGGATTTTTTGTTGAGATTAAAAGAGGTCAAAGACCCTTTAGATGCAGATGGTATTTTTTGTACTCCACAGGACGTTTGCATTATCTATACATTTATGTGTTTAATCATTTCATAATTTTCAACACTTTTGAAAGCATGGTCCTGTTTTTTAAATTTGTTTTCATTTGTCAGCCAGCGCATGGGAAAAAACAGAATTGATGGGAAGGTAGCGATCCCATGTTGTCGTCTTGATCCCATGTTGTCTTTCGCTCCCTCCTCCCTATTGCACCGCTCTTTCTGCCCGATCGCGAGGGGGCGGTTAGCAGCGTGTCTCGTAGATGCCGCTGCGGCCGATGTAGCGCACCCATTTGATGACGTCGTGGTCACTGTAGTTCAGCTTGGGCTCGAACACCTTCAGGTAGCGCACCTTGAGCCCGGACGGAGCAAATGGCACCTGGGAGACCATAACAGAACCATAATGACACCTGGGAGAGAGTTCCATATTTGACAGAACAGAAATGTTTGCACATCTGGGTCATTCAACCATAGGAGTTGGCTATACAGCACAAACCAACCTGGAGCTCAGCTACAGTAGAGATGACTGTGTAAAGGAAATAAAATACCTAATCACCTCAAAGTTCATGGAGATGGGAGGGCGCGCCCACTTCTTCTTGTCGTTGGTGGGCAGCAGCTCGATCTCGGCACTGATCTGAGACTCCTTCATCCCTGCCATACGCTTGATCCTGGAGACACACATACCCACATACAGTTAACACCATTCCACAGCACACACACACTAGGGATGGGCACGGTTAATCCAAATGGTTGTTAGTATTCCAAGTATTAAGAGAGATATACACACACAGACCAGTCAAAAGTTTAGACACACCTACTCATTCAAATGGTTTTCTTGATTTTTTTCTACATTGTAGAATAGTGAAGAGATCAAAACTACAAAATAACACATATGGAATCATGTAGTAACCAAAAAAGTGCTAAACAAATCAAAATAGATTTTTCAAAGTTTTCTTGATGACAGCTTTGCACAGCTCTTGGCATTCTCTCAACCAGATTCACCTAGATACATTTTCCAACAGTCTTGAAGAAGTTCCCACATATGCTGAGCACTTGATGGCTGCTTTTCTTTCACTCTGCGGTCCAACTCAATCCAAACCATCTCAATTGGGTTGAGGTCGGGTGATTGTTGAGGCCAGGTCATCTGATGCAGCACTCCATCACTCTCCTTCTTGGTTAAATAGTCCTTACACAGCCTGGAGGTGTGCCAGTTTCATCATATCCCTTGATGGTTGTTGCGACTGCACTTGAAGACAATGTCAAAGTTCTTAAAATTTTACAGATTAACTGACCTTCATGTCTTAAAGTAATGATGGACTGTCGTTTCTCTTTTTTTATTTGAGCTGTTCTTGCCGGAATATGGACTTAGAAGATAGCCCCATTTGGTAGAATTCCAAAATATATTTTGTTTTGTGTAACACTTTTTTAGCTACTAAATGATTCCATATGTGTTATTTCATAGTTTTCATGTCTTCACTATTATTCTACAATGTAGAAAAGAGTCTAAATAAAGAAAAACCCTTGAATGAGTAGGTGTGTCCAAACTTTTGAATGGTACTGTATATATATTCTTTGGGGGCCCATTTTTACAACTGAGAAAGCTTAGTCTTCATGAAATATTAAATATCAGCGCGACAAAACAAACCCCGGCAAGAAGTCACAATGTGCTTTAAGAGTTCTCCAGCGTTGCTTCGATCAGTCAGTATGAGACAGCTGGTGTTCTCATTTGCATGTAGGCTACTCGACCGTATTATAAAAAATACAATTTACAAGTGGAGTCAGCTATGAACGTTACAGCAGTAAAATATAATTCTCATTTACATAGACAAGTTCAACAATATACGCCACCTACTGCGGTGCAACGGTAGTGCTGTTATCGGCTTGATCTCTTGCAAACACTTGCATGGAAAAGTCGACCCTAAGCAACTATAGCATGTTTGAATTATAAAATTCGCCATCAAAAAAGGTTCCAATATTAAACTCAACATCCAAAAGAAAAACTAGCAACTAGCCAGATAGCAACTCCAGCATTCAAGTTTATTTGGCTGTAGACTAATCACCCACCGTTTGGCTATACACATTTGCAAGCAATGCATGTGTGGATCTGTTTGCTAGCCAGCTAAATTAGGATCACCACTTTATTTTAAGAATGTGAAAATGTCAGAAAAATAAGAGAGAGAATTATATATTTCAGCTTTTATTTCTTTCATCACATTCCCAGTGGGTCAGAAGTTTACATACACTCAATTAGTATTTGGTAGCATTGCCTTTAAATTGTTTAACTTGGGTCAAATGTTTGGGGAGCCTTCCACAAGCTTCCCACAATAAGTTGGGTGAATTTTGGCCCATTCCTCCTGACAGAGCTGATGTAACCTAGTCAGTTTTATGGGCCTCCTTGCTCACACACCTTTTTTCAGTTCTGCCCACAAATGTTCTATAGGATTGAGGTCAGGGCTTTGTGGAAGTATGTTTGGGGTTATTGCCCATTTGGAAGACCCATTGATTTGCACTTTTCGCATCAAAGTGCGTTCATCACTAGGAGACAGAACGCGTCTCCTTCCTGAGCAGTATGACAGCCGCGTGGTCCTATGGTGTTTAAACTTGCATACTATTGTTTGTAGAGATGAACGTGGTACCTTCAGGCATTTGGAAATTGCTCCCAAGGATGAACCAGACTTGTAGAGGTCTACAATTTTTTTTCCTGCGGTCTTGGCTGATTTCTTTTGATTTTCCCATGATGTCAAGCAAAGAGGCACTGAGTTTGAAGGTAGCCCTTGAAATACATCTGTAGTAAAACGCCAAATGGATCTACCTCCTGGTCCTCTTCCCCTGCCTTACTCACCAATGGTAGAGACAGAGATGACCACGCCTACTGAAATGCCGGATTGGACAACGTCCCCAGACGATGATTCAAGCCAACCAACTACTGAACAAGACTGGTGTCAGGAAGAACCACCCTCTGCCTCAAGTGACACCTCTGAATGGGAACAGCTGTTAGACTCATTGCTGATAGAGGAAGGGCACTGTCATAAACGGATGCCCATATATGAACTGCTGTTAATGTGTGGTAAAGGGGCGGACACTCACGTGACCTCGAGTGAGGGATAAAAAGGTATATATAGAGAAACTGCCGATACTTCGGCGCTGACTTCTTGAATTCTGAATTCATTTAGACAACCATTTGACTTCGGGTAATTGCCACCTGACTCAAATTACTTAAAGATTCTAACTTGTTGGATCTGAGAAGGGTCTCTCCGATATACCGTTTAACTATTGAACAGCTGTTCTCTCGCCTGCGGCCTTGGTGCTTGTATACTGATGCAAATTACATCCAGAGAAAGTCTTTGAAACTTAACCTCTCGATTGAGCTCAGTACCTCGCCCTCGTTGCATGGCACGGACGCTGTGGTAGTTCAACGGGACTGAGAGTCACTCTAGTCCTTCAGTTGATCTCCTGTTAATACCTATGGTTATCTGAATTGACCCTGTCGCCTGCGGCCTTGGTGCTTGTATACTGATGTAAATTACATCCAGAGAAAGTCTTTGAAACTATTCCTCTCGATTGAGCTCAATACCTCTCCCTAGTTGTGTGGCACAGACTCTTCGATATTCCAGTGGGGCAGGGAATCACCAGCGGGTTCTCTCATCCAGTCCAAACTTGAATCTCTCAATTTAGTAAAGCACCGACTCCAATTCAACCTCTCAGCCAGTAGAGGGGAGTCGCTATCTACCTAAATTCTTAAAAAGAACTCTGACCGATTGAAACTCTGCTCCTGAGCTCGTGGGTCTCCCCGTCATCTCTCAAAGGTAATTAAATAACTATTATAAGTATTTAGTATAGAGATAAGTGTTATCATTGTACCAGGCAATTATAGAGCATTAAGTCATTTGCATGTTTTTGATTAACGCTGTGTGTGACCGAGTAACAAATTGTGAATTTTGAAGTGTGTTTGATTGTAAAAGACAAAAAACAGAGCGTTTTCAAAAATAAACGGTAGTCTTATTTTGTCTCGAGTAGAACGTCCTCCCAAGACAGTTAACGGCAAGGGAGATAACAACTCTGACACTCCCCGCTACCGGGACACTGGAAACGGAGATCAATACTCTATGGCAAAATGAGTTATCATTAAAAGACAAAGAGGAAGGTGTGTCCAGTAGTGATTCATTAATTGTCTTATCGATCTAGCTAAGTTTTATTATCCAAGCGATACATAGCCGACGGGCAGAGTAGTGAGACTAAGTTGACTAAAGGTCTTCACACTTTAAACTAGATACATCACAGAAGGGAAATACTCAACCACAGGGAAATCATATAGAGACTGGTAGGACTAGTGCTTAATAACAACTCAAGGATCAATTAGTGGTGAAACAAAGAGTCTAGAGGATAAACGTGGGGTTCACACATCCCAGCTAGAGCTAGACCGTTGAGAGTGACAAGGCAAAAGACCTCTCTACGCGGACAACGTATCGATATAGAAAGAGAGGCAGGGCTACGCGGGCGGTCCTGGTTATACCGAGATAACCTGAAGTATCTATAGTGCCCTGTCCAATCCAGGGAACGGGACGCTAACCACCTCTAGCACCCCGCTGCCGGCCAAGGGGCGGGGCTGAAGGTTTCGTATCGCGACACATCCACAGGTACACCTCCAATTGACTCAAAATATGTTAATTAGCCCATCAGGAGCTTCTAAAGTCATCACATTTTCTGGAATTTTCAAAGCTGTTTTAAAGGCACAGTCAAATTTGTGTATGTAAACGTCTGACCCTCAGCCACACACACACACAGTCCGGATTAGTTGATAAAAACAAGAGTTTGCAGCTCTGAGGGCCCTGGTTAGCACTCATCGATCCCTCGACCCCGCGTGTCGTGAAAGAAAGTCCCCAATTAAAAACTTTTTTCGGTCAGTAGTTTATAGATGACTGCGAAGCATACACATTCATCAGGCTGGCACATAACCTGGGTGGAGTTCATTAGGCACGAAACAGAAACAATTTACTGAAACAGGGAGGGACTACCTGGACATATGTTAATGTTTTCCAACGTGAGCCCTAGTAAACAGGACCCTGGTACGGATAACCTGAGAATGACAGTAAGGAAAACTTACTTCCAGACGATGGCGTTCTCGCTGGCCTTGTACTTGGCCTTGCCCTTCATGCAGATCACCTGGACCCCGCTGGTGTTGAGAGGGGTGGGGATGCGCACCTGGGTAGTAAGAACATGGAAAAAGACATTCAGCTCAGTGGATCCATTCCCCATCTACAAACACTCATTCATTAGTTTATGGGTGAGACCAAGGGTTCATCCTAAATGGCTGTTGAGCACTACTACAAAAGTAGGTTATTTCAGGACTTTTACCTGACCACACGCACGACCTGACCATGATGACCACGACCTGGTCAGGTACTGTGTCCAAAGCTATATGCTCATATGGTACCCCTATATCCCTCTGTAGCCATACCTCAATTTTCTGAGCCAGAAGCGAGGGCTTGAAGTTGGACTTAATGACCACCTTGACTTCAAGCTTGGTGCGGCCCACCTCCCTGACAAGGGGGATGACACGGAAGGGTAGGATGATGTCCTTGGTGGTGCGGTACCTGTGGAGAAGGAGAGGCAAACACACACACACACACACACACACACACAAAACGGACACAAGGTCAGAGCCTGTGTGTGAATGTGTGTGTGCGTGTCTGTATCACACAGGCTGGTTACCTCATGAGTTCACACTCTCCGTCCGGAGGAATGAAGCTGATGCTGCGCTCAGCGTCAAACTTGCTGAGACGCACACACTGGTGGAATGTACAGTCGTCAATGGCTATGGATTGCTTACCGCCACCACCGCCACTAAGAGGAAGATAAAGAAGAGAGGGAGGGAGAGAAAGGTGTTTAAAGGGGACGAGACACACACACACTGGAGGGGAAACCTAAACTAATCATAATACACAGACATTAAAATGTCTGTGTATTACAAAATGGATGACAGTGAGATTAACGACTAACACAAATTTACAAAGAGTATGAATTTCAAATTTGAGCTGATGCACACACTAAACTCCTTCATACTGAAATCCACACACACATAAAACAGATACAAATTGCCTGGTCAGTCTGACTTGCATGCCATGTCGCGTTCAGAAGGATGCAACATTTGATTATGGACACTACCATCCAATTCTACATGTCAGAAAATCAGACACACATCATTGCTCTGTAGTGAACGCAACCATGTGTAGACAAAACGATGGACAGACAAGACAGACACACACAGAGGCAGATTGAGGCAGACTGAGGATGGAGAGAGCAGTCTGACCGAGTGAGTGATGTACACTACCTGCCCCCCAAATCACTGAGGTCCAGCACAGAGAGAGGGAGAAAATAAAAACACAAATCAAAGGGGGAACACACAGAGCTTGACACTGACACTTAAAATATTAGCACTCTAAACATAATGCCAGGAAATAAAAAACTTCATAAAAAAGGTGATGGAAAATGATGAACAAAGTCACATTTTTCCCACACTGTTACGTTACAGCCTTATTCTAAAATGGATCAAATACAAATATCCCTCAATCTAGACACACTTCCCCAAAAGGACAAAGTGAAAACAGGCTGAGAAATCGTTGCACATGAGGTACAAATAAAAAACAGAAATGCCTTATTTACATAAGTATTCAGGCCCTTTGCTATGAGATTCAATTGAGCACAGGTGAACCCTGTTTCCATTGATCATCCTTGAGATGTTACTACAACTTGATTGGAGTCCACCTGTGGTAATTTCAATTGATTGGACATGATTTGGAAAGGCACACACCTGTCTATATTAAGGTCGCACAGTTGACAGTGCATGCCAGAGCAAAACCAAGCCATGAGGTTGAAGGAATTGTCAGTAGAGCTCCAAGACAGGATTGTGTAGAGGCACAGATCTGGGGATGGGTACCTACAAATTTGGGGATGGGTACCTAAAAAAGGTCCCCAAGAACACAGTGGCCTCCATCATTCTTAAATGGAAGACGTTTGGACTCGTCCTAGAGCTGGCCGCCCGGGCGAACTGAGCAATCAGGGCAGAAGGGCCTTGGTCAGGGAGGTAACCAAGAACCCGATGGTCGCTCTGACAGAGCTCCAGAGTTCCTCTGTGGAAATTGGAGAACCTTCCAGAAAAACCACCAAGCAGGCCTTTATGGTAGAGTTCTAAAATGCTAAAACGTCTAAAACCTGTTTTCTCTTTGTCATTATGGTGTAGTGTGTGTAGATTCATGAGGGGGAAAAAATATTTAATCAGTTTTAGCCTGGTCCCAGATCTGTTGTGTTCTTGCCAAATTCATTGATGTCATTGGCAAGCCAAACATTGTGGAAACAGGATGCACCTGAGCTCAATTTCGTGTCTCATAGCAAAGGGTCTGAATAAGGTATTTCCACTTTTTATTTTTTTTAATTAGCTTTTTTTAATTAATTATTTTACTGTTTTTGCTGTCATTATGGGGTATTGTGTGTAGATTGATGAGGGAAACTTATTATTGAATCATTTTTAGAATAAGGCTGTAACGTAACAAAACGGGACAAAAGTCAAGGGGTCTGAATACTTTCCGAATGCACTGTATGTATATATATATATATATATATATATATATATATATATATATATATATATATATATATATATATATATATATATATATATATGTATATATATATATATATATATATGTATGTTTTAGACCAGAGGAAAGAGATCCTCCTACTGGCCCTTCAACACCAGTTCCAGCAGCATCTGCTCTCCCATCCAGGAACCAACCAGGACCAACCCTGCTTAGCTTCAGAGGCAAGCCAGCAGTGTGATGCAGGGTGGTATGCTGCTGGCAAATCAATCAAATAAAAGCAGTTCAAATCGAAATATTCAAAGCCGGCCACACCCGCTGCCCCCTCACCTTTTGCCCGCCGCCTCCTCGGAGGCGCCCCCCTTGCCCTGTTTGTCGATGACGATTTTGTCGTTCATGCCAAATTTGCACTCCGGCATGCCGCTCAGGTAGCTTTTCATCACCACGCGGCCTGAGACGTGGGCGCTCAGCACCTGGCCTGATTTGAGCAGAGGAAGAGGTTACCACGGAGCAACACGGAAGGCAGGTAACCGGTTCAAGAGAGCTGTCAAGGAGTGGTTTACACATTAAAAACAGTCAGGTGGCGGCCTCTAGTGTCCACACTGGCACTATACCACTCCGCTAAATTTGCATTCATCGTCATATTTATTTAACCTTGATTTAACTAGGCAAGTCATTTAAGAACACATTCTTATTTACAATGACAGCCTAACGGAGAACAGTGGGTTAACTGCCTTGTTCAGGGGCAGAACAACAGATTTTTACTTTGTCAGCTCTGTGATTCGATCCAGCAACCTTTCGGTTACTGGCCAACGCTGTAACGGGCGGCAGGGTACCCTAGTGGTTAGAGAGTTGGACTAGTAACCGGAAGGTTGCAAGTTCAAACCCCCCGAGCTGACAAGGTACAAATCTGTCGTTCTGCCCCTGAACAGGCAGTTAGTTACCCACTGTTCCTAGGCCGTCATTGAAAATAAGAATTTGTTCTTAACTGAGTTGCCTAGTTAAATAAAGGTAAAATAAATAAAAAATAACCACTAAAAATAACCACTTTCCCAAAAATATAATAAATATATTGGCACCCTTGCACTTTTCTTAAATAATTCCCTATTTCTTCTAAAATGTTTGGTTTACACACCTTGTTGTTGGATTTTTAACATTTCGGTGCTACACACAGAATTTTTTTGTTTAATTTTTACATTGTAATTTCAGAAAATGTCCATAACATATCTGCAGTAATAGTGTAATGATAGTGTTTCACAGGTGTTACTTAACCGCCAGCGATATTGGCCTATTGATTTCTCCCACCGGAGAGGCATCCGTTGTCAAAATGGGAAAGCTGTTCTGACTTTGTGGCTGTGTTATCTAGCGGAAATCGCTCTGTCATTCCGATTTAGATGGTACAATGATTCCCTACAGTATTCAGTGCTTGATTTCTCACATAAAACAGAAATTGAGCAGACAGTGTAGACTTTTAGAAACATGGATATTACACAGGATCTTCCACTAGATAACACAGCCACAAAGTCAGGACAACTTTCCCATTTGTACAACAGATGCCGCGTCGGCGGGAGGACTCAATAGGCGAAAATCTTAGGTGTAGCACCTTTAAGTCTACTCTTTTAATTGTGGGGTTGCTATGCTGCCTCTGGTACTGGGGGTCTTGAACGTGTGGAAGACATCATGAAATCAGCAGATTATCAAGGTGTTTTGGAGTCCAATATTCAAACCAGTGTCCAGAAACTGGGTCTCCATCGACGGTTGTGGGTCTTCCAGCAGGACACATATCAAAAAGCAGCCAGAATGGTTCAAATCACATCCAAAACCTATGGTGAGATCTGGTGGAGGGCACCTCTCAAAAAAGAATTAGAGCAGTTTGTTGCTGCCAAATTGATAGCAGAAAGGTACAGCAAGCTCATTAAAGCATTTGTCTGCAGTAATCTTGGCCAAAGGCTGTGCAACAAGCTCCGGGGTGCCACTAAATTTGTCCATGCCATTTGTCTTTATTTTCTAAACTGAGTTTACAAAAAATGCACTTGGTTCTGCAATGCTGAAAATCCGATAACATGGTGTGGAGACCAAAAGTGTTTTTCCATTTCAACTTATTTTAGAAGAATTAGGGAAATTTTTACAAAAAGTGCAAGGTTGACAATATATTTGGCCGCAACTGTAAAGCCTAGTAGCCTAGTCTTTGTAATGTGAGATCATGATAGATCATTGGATCACTGACCTTATCTAGTCTTGGTGATTGTAGATTGTGCATATATAGTGAGCTCCAAAAGTATTGGACAGTGACACATACTTTGTTGTTTTGGCTCTGTACTCCAGCACTATGAATTTGAAACAATACAATGACTATGAGGTTAACATGCAGACTGTCTTTTTCATCCATTTCGGGGGAACCGTTTAGAAATTACAGCACTTTTAGTACATAGTCCCCCCCATTTTAGGGGACTGAAAGTATTGGGACAAATTCACTTATGTTTATTAAAGTAGTCAAAAGTTTAGTATTTGGTCCCATATTCCTAGCACGCAACAATTACATCAAGATTGTAGAGTCACAAACTTGTTTTGATTTTTGTGCCCAATACAAATGAACAGTAAATCATGTATTTTGTCATTTCGGAGTCCCTTTTATTGTAAATAAGAATAGAATGTGTTTCTAAACACTTCTACATTTAATGTGGATGCTAACATAGTGTCACGCCCTGACCGTAGATTGCTTTGTATGTTTCTATTTTTGTTTGGTCAGGGTGTGATTTGGGTGGGCATTCTATGTTTGTATGTCTAGGTTTTGTATTTCTATGTTTCGGTCGGGTATGGTTCTCAATCAGGGACAGCTGTCTATCGTTGTCTCTGATTGGGAATCATACTTAGGTAGCCTGTTTTCCCACTTTTAGTTGTGGGTAGTTGTATTTCTGTTTAGTGTTTGTTTCATCTTGCAGGACTGTTTCGGGTTTTCCTTTTGTTATTTTTGTATTCAGTGTTCAGTTCCTTACAATAAAGATGAACATGTATCCCGCTGCATTTTGGTCTGACGATTCCTCTTCTTCTGATGAAAGCCTTTACACATAGTGAATAATGAGTGAGAAAGATGCATAAATATCACCCCCCCCAAAAAAAAAAATGCTACCCTGTTATGTTATTGTAATGGTGAGAGCTTAGCATGTCTTGGGGGTTTGATATTTTTAAGTCTAACTTTCTCACTCCTCTCTATTCACAATTAATTCAGGACTATCCGTCATCATGGTAGCATCCACATTAATGTAAAAGTGTTTAGAAACATATTTTTATTTACAATAAAAGTAACTCCAAAATGAAAATACAGTTGAAGTCGGAAGTTTACATACACTTAGGTTGGAGTCATTAAAACTAGCTTTTCAACCACTCCACAAGTTCCTTGTTAACTTCTTTGGGACTGGGGGGCAGTATTAAGTAGCTGAATTAAAAAGGTGCCCAGAGTAAACTGCCTGCTACTCAGCCATAAATGAATTAATTATGAATATAATTAGTATTTTTAGATAGAAAACACTCTGAAGTTTCTAAAACTGTTTGAATGATGTCTGAGTATAACAGAACTCATTTGGCAGGCAAAAACCTGAGAAAAAAATCCAACCAGGAAGTGGGAAATCTGAGGTTTGTAGTTTTTCAAGTCATTGCCTATCGAATATACAGTGTATATCGGGTCATATTGCACTTCCTAAGGCTTCCACTAGATGTCAACACTCTTTAGAACCTTGTTTGATGCTTCTACTGAGGAGGAAGGGGGAATGAGAGCTGAATGAGTCAGAGGTCTGCCAGAGTGCCATGATCTGACCACGCGGCGTTCTCGTGAGAGGTAGCTTGCGTTCCATTGCAATTCTACAGACAAATGAATTCTCCAGTTGGAACATTATTGAAGATTTATGATAAAAACACCCTAAAGATTGATTCTATACATCGTTTGACATGTTTCTACGAACTGTAATATAACTTTTCGTCTGAACTTTCACTTGGACGTGAGTTTGGATTGTGTACTAAACGCGCAAACAAAAAGGAGGTATTTGGAAATAAATGGACTTTATCAAACAAATCAAACATTTATTGTGGAACTGGGACTCCTGGTGGGAGTGCATTCTGATGAAGATCATCAAAGGTAAGTGAATATTTCTAATGCTATTTCTGACTTCTGTTGACTGCACAACATGGCGGATATCTGTATGGCTGTTTTGTTGTCTGAGCGCTGTACTCAGATTATTGCATGGTGTGCATTTTCGGTAAATCCTTTTTGAATTCTGACACAGCGGTTGCTTTAAGGAGATGTTTATCTAAAGTTCCATGCATAACACTTGTATTTTCAGCAATATTTATGATGAGTATTTCTGTAAATTGATGTGGCTCTCTGCAAAATCACCGGATGTTTCGGAACTACTGAACATAACACGCCAAAGTAAACTCACATTTTTGGATATAAATATGAACTTTATCGAACAAAACATACATGTATTGTGTAACGTCCTATGACTGTTATCATAAAGGTTAGTGATTAATTTGATCTATATTTCTGCTTTTTGTGACCGCTTTGACTGGAAAAATGGCTGTGTTTTTCTGTGACTTGGTGCTTACCTAACATAATCCTTTGGTGTGCTTTCGCCGTAAAGCCTTTTTGAAACCAGACACTGTGGCTGGATTAACGAGAAGTTTATCTTTAAAATGGTGTAAAATACTTGCATGCTTGAGGAATTTTAATTAGGAGATTTGTTGTTTTGAATTTGGCGCCCTGCACTTTCACTGGCTGTTGGCGAGGTGGGACGCTACCGTTAACAAACTATAGTTTTGGCAAGTCGGTTAGGATATCTTCTTTGTGCATGACACAAGTAATTTTTCCAACAATTGTTTACAGACAGATTATTTCACTTATAATTCACTGTATCACAATTCCAGTGGGTCAGAAGTTTACATACACTAAGCTGACTGTGCCTTTAAAACAGCTTGGAAAATTCAAGCCAATAATGTCATGGCTTTAGAAGCTTCTGATAGGCTAATTGACATCATTTGAGTCAATTGGAGGTGTATCTGTGGATGTATTTCAAGGTCTCTTTGCTTGGGAAAATCAAAGAAATCAGCCAAGACCCCAGAAAAAGCATTGTAGACCTCCACAAGTCTGGTTCATCCTTGAGAGCAATTTCCAAATGCCTGAAGGTACCACATTCATCTGTACAAACAATAGTACGCAAGTATAAATACCATGGGACCACGCAGCCGTCATACCGCTCAGGAAGGAGACGTGTTCTGTCTCCTAGAGATGAACGTACTTTGGTGCGAAAAGTGCAAATCAATCCCAGAACAACAGCAAAGGACCTTGTGAAGATGCTGGAGGAAACAGGTACAAAAGTATCTATATCCACAGTAAAACAAGTCCTATATTGACATAACCTGAAAGGCTGCTCAGCAAGAAAGAAGCCACTGCTACAAGACAGCCATAAAAAAAGCCAGACAGTTTGCAACTGCACATGGGGACAAAGATCTTACTTTTTGGAGAAATGTCCTCTGGTTTGATGAAACAAAAATAGTTGTGATCATCATTATGTTTGGAGGAAAAAGGGGGAGGCTTGCAAGCTCAAGAACACCGTCCCAACCATGAAGCACGGGGGTGGCAGCATCATGTTGTGGGGGTGCTTTGCTGCAGGAGGGACTGGTGCACTTCACAAAATAGATGGCATCATGAGAAAGAAAAAATATGTGGATATATTGAAGCAACATCTCAAGACATCAGTCAGGAAGTTAAATCTTGGTCGCAAATTGGTCTTCCAAATGGACAATGATCCCAAGCATACTTCCAAAGTTATTGGAGTGGCCATCACAAAGCCCTGACCTCAATCCCTTAGAAAATTTAGAAAATGTGAACATTTGTGGGCAGAAATGAAAAAGTGTGTGCGAGCAAGGAGGCCTACAAACCTGACTCTTTTACATCAGCTCTGTCAGGAGGAATGGGCCAAAATTCGCCCAACTTATTGTGGGAAGCTTGTGGAAGGCTACCCAAAACGTTTGACCCAAGTTAAACAATTTAAAGGCAATGCATCCAAATACTAATTGAGTGCATGTAAACTTCTGACCCACTGGGAATGTGATGTAAGAAATAAAAGCTGAAATAAATCACTCCACTATTATTCTGACATTTCACATTCTTAAAATAAAGTGGTGATCCTAACTGACCTAAAAAAGGGAATTTTTACTGGGATTAAATGTCAGGAATTGTGAAAAAGTGAGTTTAAATGTATTAGGTTAAGGTGTATGTAAACTTCCGACTTCAACTGTACATTATTTATCATTAATTTCTATTGGGCACAAAATAATCTGAAACAACCAAAACAAACAGAAAATGCAGACAACAGTTTGTAGAGTTACAAGCTTGATGTAATCATTGCATGCTAGGAATATGGGCCAAAACTATACTTGACTACTTTAATACACATAAGTGAATTTGTCCAAATACGTTTGGTCCACTAAAAACTATGTAAAAAAAAAAAAAGAAAAAAAAAAAAAAAGAAAAAGTTTTTTTTTTTTTTTAATATTGTAATTTAAACGGTTTACCCGATATGGATGAAAATACACTACAATTAATGCTGACAGTCTGCACTTCAACCAGTCTGTCATTATACCATTTCATATCCAAAGTGCTAACATACAGAGCCAGAACAAAAAAAAAGTGTGTTGTATGTATTTTCCAAAAGTATCGAATGTGAAGTGCCTTTGAAGTGCCCAATGCACAGCCAGTCTTGCCCAAACGGTCCATTCTTGCTGCCCACGTGATAACGAGGACCAATATGGAAATAAGTTGGAAGACTTCATTGTTTTTAAAATTCTCTATCATTTTTAAGTATCGTTGTCCTCACATTAATTAGTCACCTCTATATGCATTTTAAACATGTCCAATAGAATGTATTAATTCAAGCAAGGCCCAAGACCAGTCCAGTGTACGTTTGTCTTTGTTGATTTGTTTCAGTACAGCAGTGTTACAAAGTCCTTGCTGCAAAACACACACATCGGTTTTACCTTGTGGGGACATCAGCAGGTTGACGCTCTCCAGCACATCCAGGAAGAGCTCGTTGCGACGGTACTTGATGCCCTCGCGACGCCAGCCGATCTGCCCAGTCACCTGACTGGTGATCTGAGACTGCTCCTCCTTGGACTGGAGACAGAGAGAGGGAGAAAAGGGAGGGATAGACAGAGAGAGGAAAAGGACAGGGAGGAGAGAGAAACAAGTGGTTGATAAAGAGAGGAAAAAGACAAGGAAAGAGGGTAAAAGGGAGGGATGGACAGAGAGGAAATGGACAGGGAGGAGAGAGAAACAAGTGGTTGATAAAGAGAGGAAAAAGACAAGGAAAGAGGGTAAAAAGGAGGGATGGACAGAGAGGAAAAGGACAGGGAGGAGTAGAGAAAAAAAGGGATTGACAGAGAGAGGACAAGGAGGAGGAAAGAGAGAAGAGGGATGGAGAAAAAGAGAAGAGGGTAAAAGGACAGTGAGGAAGAAAAGTAGGGAAAGAGATCAGGGAGAGAGAAAATGAGAATGTCATTTTTTATTTATTTAACCAGGCAAGTCAGTTAAGAACAAATTCTTATTTACAATGACGGCCTTTCGGGGAACAGTGGGTTATCGGCCTTCTTCAGGGGCAGAACGACAAATGTTCACCGTGTCAGCTTGGGGATTCAATCCAGCAACCTTTCGGTTACTGGCCCAACGATCTAACCATTAGGCTACCTGTCGCCCCATGCCAGATTGTTATGCCTGTTAACACTTTTCACCTGGGTAATTCTAACGACAACTCAATCTGTAAAGTTGGACTCTGCAATATGTTGGTCATATTATATCCGTAAGGAGACAGTCACCCCTCTGTGCAAGTTGTTAAACAGCCGAGTCTGCCTTTAAACAACCAATCAAAAGGGAGAGTACTCACATGGTGCTGGAGAATGAAATGACCAAGGGATAAACGGCAGCCACGTAGCACAAAGACAGAGAGACAGACACCGAGAGACAGAGAGACAGACACACACAGAAAGCGAGCGAGCAAGAGAAAAATACATTACACAAGTCTACATCGAATTCATCACTGTCATCAGCTCTGACCGAAGCCATCCCTCATACCCAACATCAACAGCTGAAAAGGTATACTACAGTGTGACTACCACGCAGTCCAAACTGGAAATGAGAGAACTTAAAATAATGGTCATGGTGCCCACCTGGCTCTTGATGCCCGTTTGAGTGATGAAGGTCTTCAGTGCGCCAGTCTCCGAGTTCTGGGGGTAGCCAAAGTCCAGGATCTCTACAAGGGACAAGGGGACCGTGAGACCACACACTTCTGCTATGAGCTCACCAGATGGGCTCACAAAGAAACACCATCTTATTTTATGTAACCCTTATTTGACCAGGTAAATTCAGAGACCGTGTTGAACATGAGTGACGATCTGGGAAATGGTTGCAGGGGAGGAGAGGGGTTGTTTCCAACCGTTACTCTCATGAATTAAAAAAACAATATTGTCTTTCCCAAACATCATAGATCAGAAGAAAGTTGTACTTGTACGTTTTTAAAACATTTCCACAGCTGCATTTTCTGTATATTGCTATTCACCTAAAGAAAATGAATATGTGGCCTGGCTGGTCTAGGGGTAATGCCGCAGCCTCTGGCACACGTGCACAGGCAGGGCATAGATTTTAAATCTGGCCAACTGCCTTAGACACAACCTCTCCACCTTTCACCACCAGAATTCTATGTCACTATCTGTATAAAACATTTATTTAAAAAAAAAATGTGAAAAGTAATTTTTGAAAAGAAAAGCAATCATAATATCACCAATATCTTGAGTGGATATTAGCAAGTCTGCAATGTCTGTCACCGTCACACAGCACACCTCGACATCTGCCGGCGCTATATTTTCTTTAGGTTGAGATTTTCTTGCTTAAAAGTCACAAAAATCTAAACCTAAAAAAACAACAGCACAGCAGAAAGGCTGACGGCAGCACGAGAGAACCACTTCAAGATGTGGCATGACGATTGTGTGGAATTCCTGTAAAGTTTATTAGGTTGTTGTAAAACGATTGGGGAAATAACATGCTGCAAATGAGAGCACACACACTAGGGATGGGCACAGTTATTAAACTATTCTAATATCTGAACGGATTTTAGTATTCGATTACTTTTTTGGGGAAAAAAGACTATTTTTTCAATGAAAAGACTGTCCAAAATGAAATGATCTATGTGATATTGCTACAAGGGCTTACCCCATTTAGCCGACTAGTCGATTGTTTGCTCGATAGGCTGTTGGTCGAGCGAGATTTCTTTAGTCGAGCAGTAGCAAAAAAATAAATAATGGTGTACAAGACACCAGTCTGATTCGCGCTGAGTGGACTGACCCATTGTGGAGGTCATGAGGATGACACAGTCCACCAGTCTAAGACCTGCTACTGAAATTCTATATGGTTATATTACATAAGAACAATGGTGCGACACTAATAAAAATTAGATTATAACAAATGCGCTGTCTCCCTCGTTGGATAGTGGTCGCTGTAGGTAATGTCATTATCATTAATAGACCTTAGTATAGCAGCCTTGTATAACCACCATGTCATTATCATTAGTAGACCTTAGTATAGCAGCCTTGTATAACAACCATGGAGCTGTAGGTAATGTCATTATCATTAGTAGACCTTGTTATACAAGGCTGCTATACTAAGGTCTACTAATGACAATGACATTACCTATAGCTCCATGGTTGTTATACAAGGCTGCTATACTAAGGTCTACTAATGATAATGACATTACCTACAGCTCCATGGTTGTTATACAAGGCTGCTATACTAACCATGGAGCTGTAGGTAATGTCATTATCATTAGTAGACCTTAGTATAGCAGCCTTGTATAACAACCATGTCATTATCATTAGTAGACCTTAGTATAGCAGCCTTGTATAACAACCATGGAGCTGTAGGTAATGTCATTATTATTAGTAGACCTTAGTATAGCAGCCTTGTATAACAACCATGGAGCTATAGGTAATGTCATTGTCATTAGTAGACCTTAGTATAGCAGCCTTGTATAACAACCATGTCATTATCATTAGTATACCTTAGTATAGCAGCCTTGAATAACAACCATGGAGCTGTAGGTAATGTCATTATCATTAGTAGACCTTAGTATAGCAGCCTTGTATAACAACCATGTCATTATCATTAGTAGACCTTAGTATAGCAGCCTTGAATAACAACCATGGAGCTGTAGGTAATGTCATTATCATTAGTAGACCTTAGTATAGCAGCCTTGTATAACAACCATGTCATTATCATTAGTAGACCTTAGTATAGCAGCCTTGTATAACAACCATGTCATTATCATTAGTAGACCTTAGTATAGCAGCCTTGTATAACAACCATGTCATTATCATTAGTAGACCTTAGTATAGCAGCCTTGTATAACAACCATGTCATTATCATTAGTAGACCTTAGTATAGCAGCCTTGTATAACAACCATGTCATTATCATTAGTAGACCTTAGTATAGCAGCCTCGTATAACCAAAAAGGAACCAAAAATTAACCTGATATCAACGTCCGGGAAAAAACGTGTTTTTCAGCGTCCTGTAAAATATATATTTTAAACATACAGAAAACACGGTTTGATCTTTCTTTCAGAAAAAAAAATTGAATCTAACTTCACCGTCTGGACAAAACGTATTTACGTATTTCTTTTCAATGTAATTTTGCTTACTGGGACTATTTTAGTATTGCGGGAGGCGGCATTTTTTGTTCTTGCCTATGGCGGCAGAACGGCAAAGACCGGCTCTGGCTATAGGTCAGGCTCAATTATGCCCTACTTGGACAGGATTCGTTTTAAATGGGAGAGGTCGGGTAATGTAATTATGTGCACAAGCACAAAACACCTCAACTGTAATTTTTGTTCCATCCGAAACTGCCATGTCAGTCATTTTTACATGTCAGGAGAGTAACAATTCCAGCCAGAATAACCTAATGTTTGTTAGTGAACGCCAATGTCCTCTGATAATATTAGTCTCATGCGACTCGACATCCCCGTGTTTTGAGAAATGTCTGTCTGAGTTTGACAGGTGTTGCTCACGGTTTGCGCAAGAAAACAATAACTGATTGGATAAATTGACAACGGATGTTCAAGGAGGTCACTCTGTCTCGAGCAGTTACTTTTCTTTTAACATCATAAAGTCTGAGCCTGGCCCAGCTCAATCAAATCAATTGCTGGTCGACTCCCACTAGTAATTTATGTGTCTTAATAATTTAATCTAAGTGTGTGCTTAAAGCACAAGGCAAGCTCAGTGAATATAGTCGATTTGATTAAAACGCATAGGATGTTTCAATATATGGAAAAATACACGATTAAAAATGTCGACCAATTGATTGATCGAAAGAACATCACTTTTTTATGTCGGGGGCAGCCCTAATTGCTACATATATAAGGATAGACCATGACAATCGAAATGTTAGTGAAAATGATTTTTATGACACTTTTTATGAGTGCACCCTATAAAAAAGACATACCGGTAGCCTACACACTTTGTAACTTGCTATTGGTCGGGCAATCAAAGCAGCACTACATTCAGAGGCTCCATGTGTCGCAAGTAAAGTGGTAGATTTCTAAATCAATTCAAAATGAAATTACAATTATGGAATGAAGTTAGCTAAATGAGAAGGAGCAGGCTACAATGATCAACCAACAGGTAAGGCTGTTTTTGTAGACAAGGACGAAGAGCGCAGCAAAATAGCCTCAATTAGCCTTGCTAGCTAGCTTTTCTTTACATCGATTTGATGCTGTCAAGACAAGACAATAACAGATGAGATGATAGATAACCTATCGCTGCAATATGTGTCCTCCATCTCACACACTGGCCCCTGGCCCTATCCCACCCCTCCCCCACCCTTCTGCTAAAAACAACAAGCAGAGTGCACCGGCTCTTTCCTGAGTAGCGCCCCCATTGAAGTAAGAAAATACAGTGGGGCAAAAAAGTATTTAGTCAGCCATCAATTGTGCAACTTCTCCCACTTAAAAAGATGAGAGAGGCCTGTAATTTTCATCATAGGTACACTTCAACTATGACAGACTAAATGAGGGAAAAAAATCCAGAAAATCACATTGTAGGATTTTTAATGAATTTATTTGCAAATTATGGTGGAAAAAAAGTATTTGGTCACCTACAAACAAGCAAGATTTCTGGCTCTCAGAGACCTGTAATTTCTTCTTTAAGAGGCTCCTCTGTCCTCCACTCGTTACCTGTATTAATGGCACCTGTCTGAACTTGTTATCAGTATAAAAGACACCTGTCCACAACCTCAAAAAGTCACACTCCAAACTCCATTATGGCCAAGACCAAAGAGCTGTCAAAGGACACCAGAAACAAAATTGTAGACCTGCACCAGGCTGAGAAGACTGAATCTGCAATAGGTAAGCAGCTTGGTTTGAAGAAATCAACTGTGGAAGCAGTTATTAGGAAATGGAAGACATACAAGACCACTTATAATCTCCCTCGATCTGGGGCTCCACGCAAGATCTCACCCCGTGGGGTCAAAATGATCACAAGAAAGGTGAGCAAAAATCCCAGAACCACACGGGGGGACCTAGTGAATGACCTGCAGAGAGCTGGGACCAAAGTAACAAAGCCTACCATCACTAACACACTACGCCGCCAGGGACTCAAATCCTGCAGTGCCAGACGTGTCCCCCTGCTTAAGCCAGTACATGTCCAGGCCCATCTGAAGTTTGCTAGAGAGCATTTGGATGATCCAGAAGAAGATTGGGAGAATGTCATATGGTCAGATGAAACCAAAATATAACTTTTTGGTAAAAACTCAACTCGTCGTGTTTGGAGGACAAAGAATGCTGAGTTGCATCCAAAGAACACCATACCTACTGTGAAGCATGGGGGTGGAAACATCATGCTTTGGGGCTGTTTTTCTGCAAGGGGACCAGGATGACTGATCCGTGTAAAGGAAAGAATGAATGGGGCCATGTATCGTGAGATTTTGAGTGAAAACCTCCTTCCATCAGCAAGGGCATTGAAGATGAAACGTGGCTGGGTCTTTCAGCATGACAATGATCCCAAACACACCGCCAGGGCAACGAAGGAGTGGCTTCGTAAGAAGCATTTCAAGGTCCTGGAGTGGCCTAGCCAGTCTCCAGATCTCAACCCCATAAAAAAATCTTTGGAGGGAGTTGAAAGTCCGTGTTGCCCAGCAACAGCCCCAAAACATCGCTGCTCTAGAGGAGATCTGCATGGAGGAATGGGCCAAAATACCAGCAACAGTATGTGAAAACCTTGTGAAGACTTACAGAAAACGTTTGACCTCTGTCATTGCCAACAAAGGGTATATAACAAAGTATTGAGATAAACTTTTGTTATTGACCAAATACTTATTTTCCACCACAATTTGCAAATAAATTCATTAAAAAATCCTACAATGTGATTTTCTGGAATTTTTTTCCTAATTTTGTCTGTCATAGTTTAAGTGTACCTATGATGAAAATTACAGGCGCCTCTCATCTTCTTAAGTGGGAGAACTTGCACAATTGGTGGCTGACTAAATAATTTTTTGCCCCACTGTATATATATCATATTTAAAACATGCATTTCAATTATCGGGATATCCACATTTTTTGAAATATTATTTAAATACGGCAATCAATTCAAATGCCCATCCCTAACACACACACACACACACACACACACACTAGATGATTGACACATCAGCTCTGCTCTTTCAAGACAACTCTTTCCAGACGATATCCTAAAAGAGTGGCAAAAGAAAAGGCTTCCTTTACCGTCCAGCAGCTCGTAGATCAGCACAAAGTTGTTCTTGATGTTCTCCTCGCTGATCTTGCCGAAGTAGGCTGTCATGACGTCGCACATCTTAAGATGAGATAAAATACAGTTATTTATTAATCCCCAAGGAAGAACATTCTATTGCGCCAGCCAATACATACAACACGAATAAATATACCTTGTAGAGGAACTCGAACACCATGGCGGCGTTGACATTCTGCTTGGTGACCGCCGCCAGCCAGATGTTGGAGCGCTTGACGTGGAAGAAACTGGTGCGGGCAATGTTGGTGACCGGCGAGCGCACCTGCTGCCGTGCATGGATCACGTTCACGCGGAACGCATCCACTGCGTTGCGCCTGGATACACAAATACAGAAAAGAAAGGGAGGGGGTTGTTAGAGACATTAAAAAGCTAGACCTTGAGCAGCAAGCACACACACGGAAGAGGAACCAAGGTGTTAGAGACATTTACAGTGGGGAGAACAAGTATTTGATAAACTGACGATTTTGCAGGTTTTCCTGCTTACAAAGCATGTAAAGGTCTGTAATTTTTATCATAGGTACACTTCAACTGTGAGACGGAATCTAAATCAAAAATCCAGAAAATCACATTGTATGATTTTTAAGTAAATAAATTGCATGACATAAGTATTTGATCACCTACCAACCAGTAAGAATTCCAGCTCACAGACCTGTTAGATTTTCTTTAAGAAGCCCTCCTTTTCTCCACTCATTACCTGTATTAACTGCACCTGTTTGAACTCGTTACCTGTCCACACACTCAATCAAACAGACTCCAACCTCTCCACAATGGCCAAGACCAGAGAGCTGTGTAAGGACATCAGGACTAAAATTGTAGACCTGCACAAGGCTGGGATGGGCTACAGGACAATAGGCAAGCAGCTTGGTGAGAAGGCAACAACGGTTGGCGCAATTATTAGAAAATGGAAGAAGTTCAAGATGACGGTCAATCACCCTCGGTCTGGGGTTCCATGCAAGATCTCACCTCGTGGGGCATCAATGATCATGAGGAAGGTGAGGGATCAGCCCAGAACTACACGGCAGGACCTGGTCAATGACCTGAAGAGAGCTGGGACCACAGTCTCAAAGAAAGCCATTAGTAACACACTACGCCGTCATGGATTAAAATCCTGCAGCGCACGCAATGTCCCCCTGCTCAAGCCAGCGCATGTCCAGGACCGTCTGAAGTTTGCCAATGACCATCTGGATGATCCAGAGGAGGAATGGGAGACGGTCATGTGGTCTGATGAGACAAAAATATAGCTTTTTGATCTAAACTCCACTCGCCGTGTTTGGAGGAAGAAGAAGGATGAGTACAACCGCAAGAACACCATCCCAACTGTGAAGCATTGAGGTGGAAACATCATTCTTTGGGGATGCTTTTCTGCAAAGGGGACAGGACAACTGCACCGTATTGAGGGAAGGATGGATGGGGCCATGTATCGCGAGAGCTTGGCCAACAACCTCCTTCCCTCAGTAAAAGCATTGAAGATGGGTCGTGGCTGGGTCTTCCAGCATGACAACGATCCGAAACACACAGCCAGGGCAACTAAGGAGTGGCTCCGTAAGAAGCATGTCAATGTCCTGGAGTGGCCTACATCTGGAGAAAAAGAAACCCGGCTTTAATAGGGGGTTGTCACTGCAGCTGGCAGGCCCGGCAAGACACTTGCAGTCAGGAGATGATCAGTTGCCAAGCAAGCATATCATCTTACCTATTCCTACGGTAGCCAATGGACAAGACGATGGACATGGAGAGAAATGGTATCAGCAAAAAGGGTGGACAGAAACAGAAAAGATGAGGAGGAACAGAAGAGGGAAAGGAGATGGATAATTACAAATGGGAATCAGGGCAGAGGGTTAGGGAGACATACACGAAAGGCGGGTGCAAGCACACCAGTGTTTCCATTAGCCGGTGTTGGGTTCTGAGAATTTAAATATACTTATTCATGTCACTGAGGGAGAAAGGGTAATGTATAACGTTTACATGATGTCAGCATATGTTATTGTTCGCCATCAGGGATCATATGGGAGGGATCCTCTGGGAGAAGAGAAAGTCTGGTACCAGTCACCATGACAGCCATGAGTTGGAGGAGTGAGCCATTTGGGCAGAGGTCAGATGAAGTGAGGAAGAACAGATATCACTAAGGTTCTGTCTAGCAACAGAGATCCATTGGCTGTTCAGATGTGCAGGAGACTCAGCATAGGAGAAATGATTAAATATCAGTGCTTGTGTGAATATGTCTTTGTCTGTTCAGCTGTTCGATCCTTTGGGATGGATAAACTTGGTTAAAGCTTTCATAATGTCCGTCGAGTTCTTACTCTGATATTTAGAACCTAACACCGGCAAAACAAAGAAAAGCTATGAAATAAAATTGTAGCAGGCATCCCGATGTCATGCTTAATTAAGCACCATTATCTCACTCCTTATGCGCTGTCTTACGTGCATGCGCCTGCTGCGAGAGAGAGAGAGAGGGAGAGAGAAAAGCCCTGGCCTTTTTCATTGAGGTAAAACAAGAGCTCTCCAGCTCTTTAAATATGCACTTGTTGTGTTTCATTCTGTTGAGACATTTTTGTTGGCAAAATTAAGTGAGATCTGTCTTTTTAATTGTTTGCTCCTTATTATAATTGTTTGCTCCTAGTTATATGAAAGTCAGTTGTAAATAAATAACATTAACCGACTGCTGTCATTTTTTGGGTACGGTTGGCACTAGCATTTGTTGGTAATTGCTGCAATACACTGAGTGTACAAAGCATTAGGAACACCTGCTCTTTCCTTGAGAATGAAAAGGTGAATCCGGGTGAAAGCTGTATTGATGTCACCTGTTAAATCCACTTCAATCAGTGTAGATCAGTGGTCACCAACCGGTCGATCTCCAAAGCATTCAGTCGATGGCCAAACATTTCTGTAAAAAAACCAACGATAAACCTAGCATTACAATTTTTTAAAGTTAGTCTCATGCGGTTGGTGCACCTGATTCAGCTGTCCTGACGCCGGGTAGGCAACGTGTGCCCATTTTACAATGAATGAGTAGGAAAGTGTATCTATAGGCTTCCCTTGTTGTTATTAGCAGCTTGGGCCTTTTTTATATTAAGGAATATTTAACTTTCTCTGGTCATAGGAGTAACAACATGAATTTGTGCATGACGCAGAAATAATGCGGTGCGACTCGAGTTGCCATCAGCTAGAAGGCGGTGTCCCCTTTTAGTCAGTGTCAACGGAGGACTCAAAAAGTGATTGACAAAAAAGGTTGGTGACCACTGGTGTAGATGAAGGGGAGAAAACATGTTAAAGGATTTTTAAGCCTCGAGACATGGATTGTGTGTGTGCCATCCAGAGGGTGAATGGGCAAGTAAATATTTAAGTACCTTTGACCAGAGTATGGTAGTCCAGTGGTTGCTCCTTAAAAGTTGTGTCATACTGCAGCACACCTTGCGTGCTGCTGCAGCAGCATTCTGTAGCAGGTTATTTAATTGTCAGACATTTCTTCTATTATTGCAAGTTATTGCTAGTTTGACCACCAGAGGGCATATTTGAGAAGCATTTGATAGTCTTCCATATTGGCATTACCAGAGAATTTAAAACCTTTCTTGTAATTACATAGTATAAGGGATTGATTTTAAGAAATTTGGCTTTAAGAAATTGATAAATACCATGGTGTTTCTATTCTGAGAAAAATGAAAAACGAAACCCTCGGGGTTTCTGCTAGGATGGAATGGAAAATATGGCGCTGTACAACGTGACGATCAGGAGTAGGCTACAGTATTGGAGGATTCTAAATTGTTTGCCTTCATTAGACAACTTTGTTCCAATATTTCTGTAAATCAGTGATATTTATTCCCATAGTTCCCGTAGACCCCACGGGGTGAGATCTTGCGTGGAGCCCCAGATCGAGGGAGATTATCAATGGTCTTGTATGTCTTCCATTTCCTAATAATTGCTCCCACAGTGATTTCTTCAAACCAAGCTGATTACCTATTGCAGATTCAGTCTTCCCAGCCTGGTGCAGGTCTACAATTTTGTTTCTGGTGTCCTTTGACAGCTCTTTGGTCTTGGCCATAGTGGAGTTTGGAGTGTGACTTTTTGAGGTTGTGGACAGGTGTCTTTTATACTGATAACAAGTTCAAACAGGTGCCATTAATACAGGTAACGAGTAGAGGACAGAGGAGTTTCTTAAAGAAGAAGTTACAGGTCTGTGAGAGACAGAAATCAGCTTGTTTGTAGGTGACCAAATATTTATTTTCCACCATAATTTGCAAATAAATTCATTAAAAATCCTACAATGTGATTTTGTGTCTGTCATAGGTGAAGTGTACCTATGATGAAAATTACAGGCATCTCTCATCTTTTTATGTGGGAGAACTTGCACAATTGGTGGCTGACTAAATACTTTTTTGCCCCACTGTATATCCACAGTAAAATGAGTCCTATATCGACATAACCTGAAAGGCCGCTCAGCAAGGAAGAAACCACTGCTACAAAACCGCCATAAAAAAGCCAGACTACGGTTTGCAACTGCACATGGGGACAAAGATCATACTTTTTGGAGAAATGTCCTCTGGTCTGATGAAACAAAAATAGAACTGTTTGGCCATAGTGACCATCGTTGTGTTTGGATGAATAGGGGGAATCTTGCAAGCCGAAGAACACCATCCCAACCGTGAAGCATGGGGATGGCAGCATCATGTTGTGGGGGTGCTTTGCTGGCATCATGAGTTAGGAAAATGATGTTGATATATTGAAGCAACATCTCACACAACATATATTGAAGCAAATGGACAATGACCCCAAGCATGACCCCAAAGTCGTGGCAAAATGGCTTAAGGACAACAAAGTCAAGGTATAGGAGGGGCCATCACAATTACGGCTGCTGTCCCTGTACAGGGATCAACATCAGCGGACATCAGCGGAAATTTCCGAGTGACAACTAATAGTACTCGATACAACTCAAACTTTCATTAAAACACACATGCAGGGTACTCAATTAAAGCTACACTCGTTGTGAATCTAGCCAACATGTCAGATTTTTAAATGCTTTTCGGCAAAAGCATGAGAAGCTATTATCTGATAGCATGCAACCCCCGAAATAACCAAAGGGGACCTGAACAAAATAATTACCGTAGCCGGCGCTACACAAAACGCAGAAATAAAATATAAAACATTCATTACCTTTGACAAGCTTCTTTGTTGGCACTCCTATATGTCCCATAAACATCACAATTGGGTCTTTTTTCCGATTAAATCCGTCCATATATACCCAAAATGTCCATTTATGAAGCCCGTCTGATCCATGAAAAAGCACCGTTCCAAAACGTCATTTTTTTTTATTTAAAAAGTTACCTATAAAAACTTTGACAAAACACTTCAAACTACTTTTTTAATCCAACTTTAGGTATTAGTAAAAGTTAATAATCGATCAAATTGATCACGGAGCGATCTGTATTCAATAGCAGCACGTTTTGAAATCATGGTCCACATTCTCTCTCATAACTTCCTGTGGTGTGCTCGACGACAGGAAGTGCCTATTCCTCATTTTACCAAGGATTAATTTAAAATCAATTGACAGTACTGGCGACATCGTGTGGAAGCTGTAGGCATTGTAAACATATCTATTTTCCCTTGCCATAGACAATACAGAGACTGGCGGAGGGATATTTTTGGGGTTTTTTTTGTGAACAGTTTTCCTTGGGATTTTTCCTGCTAAACGCGTTCTGTTATAGTCACAGACATGATTTAACCAGTTTTATAAACTTCAGAGTGTTTTCTATCCACACATACTAATCATATGCATATACTATATTCCTGGGATGAGTAGCAGGATGTTGAAATGTTGCGCGATTTTTAACAAAAAGCTGCAAAAATTCGCAGCCTCTTGGTTGCAAATGGGTCTTCCAAATGGACAATGACCCCAAGCATACTTCCAAAGTCGTGGCAAAATGGCTTAAGGACAACAATGTCAAGGTATTTGAGGGGCCATCACAAAGCCCTGACCTCAATCCTATAGACAATGTTTGGGCAGAACTGAAAAAGTGTGAGAGAGCAACGGAATGGTTTAAAACAAACCTGACTCAGCTACATCAGCTCTGTCAGGAGGAATGGGCCAAAATTCACCCAACTTATTGTGGGAAGCTTGTGGAAGGCTACCTGAAACATTTGACCCAAGTTAAACAATTTAAAGGCAATGCTACCAAATACGAATTGAGTGTATGTAAACTTCTGACCCACTGGGAATGTGATGAAATAAATAAAAGGCTGAAATAAATCACTCTACTATTATTCTGACATTTCACGTTCTTAAAATAAAGTGGTGAGCCTAACTGACCTAAGACAGGGAGTTTTTACTAGGATTAGATGTCAGGAACTGTGAAAAACTTAGCTTAAATGTATTTGGCTAAGGTGTATGTAAACTTCTGACTTCAACTGCATGTTACTTCAGCTGCATCTCCTAACACTAGCTAGCTTGCTAATGTAGCGATTTTCGTAAATTAACTTTGTAACAAAATAATATGCACAAACGTTTGTCTCTACATTAAAAACCTCTCTGGGATATGCGTCCCACCTGGCCAAAAGCCAGTGAAAATGCAGAGCGCCAAATTCAAATAAATTACTATAAAAATCAAACTTTCATGAAATCACACATGTAAGATACCAAATTAAAGCTACACTTGTTGTGAATCCAGCCAACATGTCAGATTTCAAAAAGGCTTTTCAGCGAAAGCAAACAATGCTATTATCTGAGGGAGGCACCTCCGTAAACAAAGCGAGAAAACATATTTCAACCCTGCAGGCGCGACACAAAACACAGAAATAAAAATATAAATCATGCCTTACCTTTGACGAGCTTCTTTTGTTGGCACTCCAATATGTCCCATAAACATCACAAATGGTCCCTTTGTTCGATTAATTCAGTCGATATATATCCAAAATGTCCATTTATTTGGCGCATTTGTTCCAGAAAAACACTGGTTCCAACTTGAGCAATGTGACTACAAAATATCTCAAAGGTTACCTGTAAACATTACCAAAACATTTCAAACTACCTTTGTAATACAACTTTAGGTATTTTTTTACGGAAATAATCCATAAAATTTAAAGACGGGATGATCTGTGTTCAATACAGAAGGAAAACAAACTGACGCCTCTATCTAACAGTACACTTGAAGTGACCCTCGTTTTGAACAGGGCTACTTCTTCACTACACAAAGGAAAAACCTCAACCAATTTCTAAAGACTGGTGACATCCAGTGGAAGCGGTAGGAACTGCAAGAAGGTCCCTTAGAAATCTGGATTCCCAATGAAACCTCATTGAAAAGAGAGTGACCCCCCCCCAAAATCGGAATGGTTTGTCCCTCGGGGTTTTGCCTGCTAAATAAGTTCTGTTTTCTCACAGACATGATTCAAACGGTTTTGGAAACTTCAGAGTGTTTTCTATCCAAATCTACTAATAATATGCATATCTTATCTTCTGGGGATGAGTAGCAGGCAGTTGAATTTGGGCATGCTTTTTATCCAGATGTGAAAATACTGCCCCCTGTCACCAAGAAGTTACCTAACATATTCCTCTCAATTGTACATGTTTTGCTTGACTTGTTATGACGTTATAATTACTTACATTTGCTTCCACCGTAATGTTTTGTCAGTCATCTTTGCTGAAGAAAAGTCACCAGCGACGGGTGGCATAACGTCAAATTCGTCATTGGAACCACTCGATATGATTGGTCATATGAAAACCTTGGGACCCAAATGCATAATAAGTGCTCTAACTCCCCCTTGTGGTGGTCTGGAGCAATGAAGCCGTGACGCTGGGTACCTCTAAGTCCCGCGGTGTAAGCTCACAGCTTTTAAAGGAGGAACCACTGTAGGTGCCAGGTGCACCGGTTTGAGTGTGTCAAGAACTGCTCAACAGTTTCCCGTGTGTATCAAGAATGGTCCACCACTCAAAGGACATCCAGCCAACTTGACACAACTGTGGAAAGCATTGTAGTTAACATGGGCCAGCATCCCTGTAGAACACTTTCAACACCTTGTAGGGTCCATGCCCTGACGAATTGAAGCTGTTCTGAGGGCAAAAGCGGGTGGAATGCAATATTAGGAAGGTGTTCCTAATGTTTTGTACTCAGTGTATAACCTGTTTTAAACCATTCCGTTGAGACATTATTTTTTGCCAAATTGAGTTCCATATGTAATGTTGTGTTTGCTGCAATATAATAGTCTGCTTGTATTGTCCCTATAAACAATGGACTTGACTTACTTTTGATATTACCCTAATAAAGTTTGAAACTTTTGTGACGGATTTGTCTGGTGTGGCTATAATTAGGCTATAGCCCTACTGCAGGCCTATGATATGAAGAAAGTTGGAGTGCCGGGGCCCACTGACTCTGACAGTTGAACTTGAGGTGAGGAAGACCCGTTCAGGCCTACCAGAGTTACTGCTATAATCTAACAATATAATGCTTATCTTTAAAAAAAAATATTTGGAAAGAAAATGAACGAATTTGCCTCCGTCTGTACGCATATATCTGTAAAGCAGACGCAGTAGCCTATCTGACAAGGGTAAAGAAATGCCTGTCGGTGTCGTAGCATGCTGTCAGCATATCTCTATCTTTCTGGGGCTAGGCCTAAGCTTCTCTTACTATTTCTTTATATTACTATCATACATTACCAATTTTACCAATCTAACTACTAAATAACATAATGGTCATTTATTTGATGTATCTACTGATAAACTGGGTAAATCAAGATGTTGCCTAGGTCTATTCATAATACAGGTAAATGCATATTATTCAATAGGAATGTATGCATGCATTGAGTTATTGAGCTTGTTTGAGCCGATTTCGTGGGGCTACAGACGACAAACAATCCCTTCCTTCCATTTAGGACTTATTTGATTGGCAACTGCTAGGAGAACATTATTTTATTGTACTGATCAACATTTGCATAGAAGCAGCAAGCTCTTCTTTTATAAAAGTTTACGTTGTCTCTAAGAAAGTAATGACGTCCTTCACAAAGCAGAATGTGGCTATAGAATCTAGTGGAAACCATGGGGGGTGAGGGAGACGAAGTGAATGAGTTTTTGAAAAAGTTGATTAACAATGTTTTTGGTGACAATTAGCTTTGAAATCAGTATATCTTGCGTTATCACAAACAATGTACTAGGTTAGTGAATTCAGCTGTAAGCTAGCCAGGAAAGTAAGCCTACAATTTAGCAGGAAGCTACCAGTATAGTCTCGCATTGTAAAAGTGTTCTAGCCTGTATGAACATTGTTTTGCAAACAGTAATTAACAGTTTCAACTTTTCTACATCTTCCATTATTCAAGTGTTTGTGCAGCATGGGTGGGGAGCTAACAATGCAGCCCATACAACCTAGCAATGGATGACTAAGAGGAGCAGGCACTTTGCCCTCACGCTGTAAAGGGGATGGGAAACCAGACGTTGCTGGAAGTGGTGTTGGAGGGCCAGTAGGAGGCACCCATTCCTATGGTCTAAAGAAATATCCCAACGCCCCAGGGCAGTGATTGGGGACATTTCCCTGTGTAGGGTGCCGTCTTTTCGGATGGGACGTTAAACGGGTGTTCTGACTCTCTGTGGTCACTAAAGATCCCATGGCACTTATCGTAAGAGTAGGGGTGTTAGCCAGGACACCGGGGTTGAATTCCCAATCTGGCCTTCATACCATCATGGCCACTTAATCATCCCCAGTTTACAATTGGCCCATTCATCCCCCCAGGTTGTTGCTGTATATGAGAATGTGTTCTCAGTCAACTTACCTGGTAAAATAAGTGTTAATTGTTTTTTAAATAGACTTAATTCTCTCAATCATGTGAGACACATTTGACAGACGATGTTAGTACCGAACCGTTTAAAAAAAAAATTTAAATAGAAAAGTACTGAAGTTTCAGTATACCGTGCTCCACTACTCTGTGTACTTACCCTATGTCATCGCGGTAAACGCGGGAGATCAGCACCTCCCCCTTGTGGTTGTAGATGAACAATCCTCCAATCATGATGGCAGCCTCTCAGTCATAACAGGCCATGAGGATGACTGCATGGGGGAGAGAGAGAGAGAGAGAGAGAGAGAGAGAGAGAGAGAGAGAGAGTAGGGAAGTGATCAGCAGTCAGCACAACAATATAAAAATCAGAGGGGGAAAAGGCTTCTTTAGGAAACATCTTGAGTCAGAAGGAATTCAGAAATAAAATCACATATCTGACTAAAGAGGCACAGAGAGCTACTACATTCATCTAGATTCTACTAGGCAGGAAAGGAGGAATAGTTTAAGAAAGTGCATGATACATAACAGGAAAAGCCCTCGATAAACTAATCCTCTTCCTTCCCACTCCTCAGGGAGACCAATAAAATAGGCCTATACCAGATTACTGCTCCTGGAAAGACATGACTATAGTTAACACACAGAAAACAAGGAGGGGAATCAGGGTGGTGTTCATTAGGTCCCAAAATGAAGAAAGCATACAAACAATAATCGATACATGTGTTTTGGTGCAAATAGTTTAAAACATTTTCCATTATGCGCCCTAATGAACACTACTTAGAGGAGCGATGTCTTGTAGGCAAATTTGTTAACGAATTAAAAACATCTGCCATTTCATTTGACCTTCAGTTGCCATAGGAAGCACATTTCCAATTCATGTCATGATTGAGCTGAACTCTGCTCAGATTGAAGGACCCACTCCACCCCTGTTCGCCTCTCTGCCCCTCAGTATATTCAGCAGGACACATCCAAAAGCTTGCAAGGGTCCAGAGAACTAATTTGACACATATCTATTCAAACATCATAAAGCCAGACTGATAGGGTTGAGATATGCAAGTCAGAGTAATAGCCTAATCAAAATCAAATCAAATTTTATTTGTCACATACACATGGTTAGCAGATGTTAATGCGAGTGTAGCGAAATGCTTGTACTTCTAGTTCCGACAATGCAGTAATAACCAACAAGTAATCTAGCTAACAATTCCAAAACTACTACCTTATACACACAAGTGTAAGGGGATAAAGAATATGTACATAAAGATATATGAGTGAGTGATGGTACAGAGCGGCATAGGCAAGATACAGTAGATGGTATTGAGTGCAGTATATACATATGAGATGAGTATGTAAACAAAGTGGCATAGTTAAAGTGGCTAGTGATACATGTATTACATGTAGATGATATAGAGTACAGTATATACATATACATATGAGATGAATAATGTAGGGTATGTAAACATTATATTAGGTAGCATTGTTTAAAGTGGCTAGTGATATATTTGACATCATTTCCCATCAATTCCCATTATTAAAGTGGCTGGAGTTGAGTCAGTGTGTTGGCAGCAGCCACTCAATGTTAGTGGTGGCTGTTTAACAGTCTGATGGCCTTGAGATAGAAGCTGTTTTTCAGTCTCTCGGTCCCAGCTTTGATGCACCTGTACTGACCTCGCCTTCTGGATGATAGCGGGGTGAACAGGCAGTGGCTCGGGTGGTTGTTGTCCTTGATGATCTTTATGGCCTTCCTGTGATATCGGGTGGTGTAGGTGTCCTGGAGGGCAGGTAGTTTGCCCCCGGTGATGCGTTGTGCAGACCTCACTACCCTCTGGAGAGCCTTACGGTTGTGGGCGGAGCAGTTGCCGTACCAGGCGGTGATACAGCCCGACAGGATGCTCTCGATTGTGCATCTGTAGAAGTTTGTGAGTGCTTTTGGTGACAAGCCGAATTTCTGCCGCCTAAGGTTGAAGAGGCGCTGCTGCGCCTTCTTCACGATGCTGTCTGTGTGGGTGGACCAATTCAGTTTGTCTGTGATGTGTATGCCAAGGAAATTAAACCTTACTACCCTCTCCACTACTGTTCCATCAATGTGGATAGGGGGGTGTTCCCTCTGCTGTTTCCTGAAGTCCACAATCATCTCCTTAGTTTTGTTGACGTTGAGTGTGAGGTTATTTTCCTGACACCACACTCCGAGGGCCCTCACCTCCTCCCTGTAGGCCGTCTCGTCATTGTTGGTAATCAAGCCTACCACTGTTGTGTCGTCCGCAAACTTGATGATTGAGTTGGAGGCGTGCGTGGCCACACAGTCGTGGGTGAACAGGGAGTACAGGAGAGGGCTCAGAACGCACCCTTGTGGGGCCCCAGTGTTGAGGATCAGCGGGGTGGAAATGTTGTTGCCTACCCTCACCACCTGGGGGCGGCCCGTCAGGAAGTCCAGTACCCAGTTGCACAGGGCGGGGTCGAGACCCAGGGTCTCGAGCTTGATGACGAGCTTGGAGGGCACTATGGTGTTAAATGCAGAGCTGTAGTCGATGAACAGCATTCTCACATAGGTATTCCTCTTGTCCAGATGGGTTAGGGCAGTGTGCAGTGTGGTTGAGATTGCATCGTCTGTGGACCTATTTGGGCGGTAAGCAAATTGGAGTGGGTCTAGGGTGTCAGGTAGGGTGGAGGTGATATGGTCCTTGACTAGTCTCTCAAAGCACTTCATGATGACGGAAGTGAGTGCTACGGGGCGGTAGTCGTTTAGCTCAGTTACCTTAGCTTTCTTGGGAACAGGAACAATGGTGGCCCTCTTGAAGCATGTGGGAACAACAGACTGGGATAGTGATTGATTGAATATGTCCGTAAACACACCAGCCAGCTGGTCTGCGCATGCTCTGAGGGCGCGGCTGGGGATGCCGTCTGGGCCTGCAGCCTTGACACGTTTAAATGTTTTCCTCACGTCGGCTGCAGTGAAGGAGAGTCCGCATGTTTTAGTTGCGGGCCGTGTCAGTGGCACTGTATTGTCCTCAAAGCGGGCAAAAAAGTTATTTAGTCTGCCTGGGAGCAAGACATCCTGGTCCGTGACTGGGCTGGTTTTCTTTTTGTAATCCGTGATTGACTGTAGACCCTGCCACATACCTCTTGTGTCTGAGCCGTTGAATTGAGATTCTACTTTGTCTCTGTACTGACGCTTAGCTTGTTTGATAGCCTTGCGGAGGGAATAGCTACACTGTTTGTATTCGGTCATGTTTCCGGTCACCTTGCCCTGATTAAAAGCAGTGGTTCGCGCTTTCAGTTTCACGCGAATGCTGCCATCAATCCACGGTTTCTGGTTTGGGAATGTTTTAATCGTTGCTATGGGAACGACATCTTCCACGCACGTTCTAATGAACTCGCTCACCGAATCAGCGTATTCGTCAATGTTGTTGTTTGATGCAATACGAAACATATCCCAGTCCACGTGATGGAAGCAGTCTTGGAGTGTGGAATCAGATTGGTCGGAGCAGCGTTGAACAGACCTCAGCGCGGGAGCTTCTTGTTTTAGTTTCTGTCTGTAGGCAGGGATCAACAAAATGGAGTCGTGGTCAGCTTTTCCGAAAGGAGAGCGGGGCAGGGCCTTATATGCGTCGCGGAAGTTAGAATAGCAGTGATCCAAGGTTTTTCCAGCCCTGGTTGCGCAATCGATATGCTGATACAATTTAGGGAGTCTTGTTTTCAGATTAGCCTTGTTAAAATCCGCAGCTACAATGAATGCAGCCTCAGGATATATGGATTCCAGTTTGCAAAGAGTCAAATAAAGTTAGCTCAGAGCCATCGATGTGTCTGCTTGGGGGGGAATATATATACGGCTGTGATTATAATCGAAGAGAATTCCCTTGGTAGATAATGCGGTCGACATTTGATTGTGAGGAATTCTAAATCAGGTGAACAGAAGGATTTGAGTTCCTGTATGTTGTTGTGGCCACAGCACATCTCGTTAACCATGAAGCAAACGCCTCCGCCCCTCTTCTTACCAGAAAGATGTTTGTTTCTGTCGGCGTGATGCGTGGAGAAACCAGCTTGCTGCACCGACTCCGATAGCGTCTCTCCAGTGAGCCATGTTTCCGTGAAGCAAAGAACGTTACAGTCTCTGATGTCCTTCTGGAATGCTACCCTTGCTCGGATTTCATCAACCTTGTTGTCAAGAGACTGGACATTGGTGAGAAGAATGCTAGGGAGTGGTGCACGATGTGCCCGTCTCCGGAGTCTGACCAGAAGACCGCTTCGTTTCCCCCTTTTACGAAGTCGTTTTTTTGGGTCGCCGGCTGGGATCCATTCCGTTGTCCTGGGTGAAAGGCAGAACACCTATTCTTGGTCGTACTGATGGTGAGTTGACGCTGCTCTTATATTCAGTAGTTCTTCTCGACTGTATGTAATGAAACCTAAGATGACCTGGGGTACCAATGTAAGAAATAAACTGCATAGTTTCCTAGGAAAGCGAAGCGAGGTGGCCATCTCTGTCGGCGCCGGAAGATTTAGTGTGTGTAACTGTGTGTGTGTGTGTTCCACAAGATCTGGCCTTAGGTCTCTCTCACTTCAAGGTCAAAGCATAGGAAGCAGAAAATAATGCTTGATTGGATGACTCATCTAGGCCTGACAGACAGTGCATTGGTGATTAGCCTGACAAAATGGCAAGATCAAGACACCTTTCAACAGATCCTTATATAAACAGACAAAACGTCTATGGGCTTTAGAGCAGAGAGCTGTCTAAAGGCCTTTGCAGACTGTACGATTTTAGCCGTCTAATGTCACGATTTTGATGTCCTAGACAACTTCCACGTAGTAGGCAAATTCTTAGGATGTAAACGATTGTCGGACATCTTGGCTCGTTCAGTGTGACCGGGTCTAGGTCTGCCGATTAAGTACCGATACATACGGTCGTAGGCCTACCAGTATCAGATTTGTTTTGCCTTTATTGTGTTAAGCCGATCCTGGTGAATGACAAATAGGAAAATGGCCTGCACAGAGTGTGTGTTGAATAGTCAGATTAATATACAGTAGGGCAACAAAGTATTTAGTCAGCCACCAATTGTGCAAGTTCTCGCATTTAAAAGATGAGAGGCCTGTAATTTTCATCATAGGTACACTTAAACTATGACAGACAAAATGAGAAGAAAGAAAATCCAGAAAATCACATTGTAGGATTTTTAATTAATTTATTTGCAAATTATGGTGGAAAATAAGTATTTGGTCAATAACAAAAGCTTATCTCAATTCTTTGTTATATACCCTTTGTTGGCAATGTTAGAGGTCAAACGTTTTCTGTAAGTCTTCACACACTGTTGCTGGTATTTTGGCCCATTCCTCCATGCAGATCTCCTCTAGAGCAGTGATGTTTTGGGGCTGTTGCTGGGCAACACGGACTTCCAACTCCCTCCAAAGATTTTCTATGGGGTTGAGATCTGGAGACTGGCTAGGCCACTCCAGGACCTTAAAATGCTTCTTACGAAGCCACTCATTCGTTGCCCGGGCAGTGTGTTTGGGATCATTGTCATGCTGAAAGACCCAGCCACGTTTCATCTTCAATGCCCTTGCTGATGGAAGGATGTTTTCACTCAAAATCTCACGATACATGGCCCCATTCATTCATTCCTTTACACGGATCAGTCATCCTGGTCCCCTTGCAGAAAAACAGCACCAAAGCATGATGTTTCCACCCCACATGCTTCACAGTATGTATGGTGTTCTTTGGATGCAACTCAGCATTCTTTGTCCTCCAAACACGACGAGGTGAGTTTTTACCAAAAAGTTATATTTTGGTTTCATCTGACCATATGACATTCTCCAATCTTCTTCTGGATCATCCAAATGCTCTCTAGCAAACTTCAGACGGGCCTGGACATGTACTGGCTTAAGCAGGGGAACACGTCTGGCACTGCAGGATTTGAGTCCCTGGCGGCATAGTGTGTTATTGATGGTAGGCTTTGTTACTTTGGTCCCAGCTCTCTGCAGGTCATTCACTAGGTCCCCCCGTGTGGTTCTGGGATTTTTGCTCACCGTTCTTGTGATCATTTTGACCCCACGGGCGAGATCTTGCGTGGAGCCCCAGATCGAGGGACATTATTAGTGGTCTTGTATGTCTTCCATTTCCTAATAATTGCTCCCAGTTGATTTCTTCAAACCAAGCTGCTTACCTATTGCAGATTCAGTCTTCCCAGACTGGTGCAGGTCTACAATTTTGTTTCTGGTGTCCTTTGACAGCTCTTTGGTCTTGGCCATAGTGGAGTTTGGAGTGTGACTGTTTGAGGTTGTGGACAGGTGTCTTTTATACTTATAACAAGTTCAAACAGGTGCCATTAATACAGGTAACGAGTGGAGGACAGAGGAGCCTCTTAAAGAAGAAGTTACAGGTCTGTGAGAGCCAGAAATCTTGCTTGTTTGTAGGTGACCAAATATTTATTTTCCACCATAATTTGCAAATAAATTCATTAAAAATCCTACAATGTGATTTTCTGGATTTTTTTATCATTTTGTCTGTCATAGTTGAAGTGTAACTATGATGAAAATTACAGACCTCTCTCATTTTAAGTGGGAGAACTTGCACAATTGGTGGCTGACTAAACACTTTTTTGCCCCACTGTAAGTTTGGTTTAACTGCTTAGCCTACATGCTGTGCAAGAACGATTTCCTGAATAAATCTTGTTTACATGACACATCTGAAATTTTGCTGCCTGATGGGATTTTATTACTCTAAACAAAACTTTCTATCGTGTTATTTTGGGAAAGCATATTTGATTTTGAGTTCAGACAAAGTCTCTATGTAAAAACTATTTCTAAAGATGCATACTTGGTAACATCGCACAGTGTGACGTGATAATTGTAAAAGACTGAATCCTACGTACAGTCTGCAAAGACCTTAATAAGATGACAACCAGGGTGGGCTGTCCGCCTCTGCTCCCTATAAAAGGGCAACAGTAATAGTGAAACAGTTGTCATGTGGCCAGCCAGACACAGTCAAGCTTGTGTACAGAGCTGGTACATACGTATGTGTGTGACATTATGTAAAAAACACTGCTTGCTTAGAGTACCTGTTCCGCTCGATTCAGCTCGTACAGAGGCTCAAACCCGGGACTTTTGCCTCAAAAACACACGTGACTGCTCTCTTGTATTTCTGGGCGCCAATTATTTTTTTTTATATATAACTAGGCAAGTCAGTTAATAACACATTCTTATTTTCAATGACGGCCTAGGAACGGTGGGTTAACTGCCTCGTTCAGGGGCAGAACGACAGATTTTCACCTTGTCAGCTCGGGGGATCCAATCTTGCAACCTTACAGTTAACTAGTCCAACGCAATAACGACCTGCCCCTCTCTCGTTGCACTCCACAAGGAGACTGCCTGTTACGGTGGTAGGCAGAAGCAGACGCGTAAACATTCAATCAAACAGCCCTTTCGTGCGTTTTGCAAGCAGCTCTTCGTTGTGCGTCAAGCATTGCACTGTTTATGACTTCAAGCCTATCAACTCCCGAGATGAGGCTGATGTAACAGAAGTGAAATGGCTAGCTAGTTAGTGCACTAATAGCGTTTCAAATGTCACTCGCTCTGAGCCTTCTAGTAGTTGTTCCCCTTGCTCTGCATGGGCAATGCTGCTTCGATGGTGGCTGTTGTCGTAGGGTTGCTGGTTCGAGCCCAGGGAGGAGCGAGGAGAGGGACGGAAGCTATACCGTTACACTGGCAATACTAAAGTGCCTATAAGAACATCCAATAGTCAAAGGTTAATGAAATACAAATGGTATAGAGGGAAATAGTCCTATAATTCCTATAATAACTACAACCTAAAACTTCTTACCTGGGAATATTGAAGACTCATGTTAAAAGGAACCACCACCTTTCATATGTTCTCATGTTCTGAGCAAGGAACTGAAACGTTAGCTTTCTTACATGGCACATATTGCACTTTACTTTCTTCTCCAACACTTTGTTTTTGCTTTATTTAAACCAAATTGAACATGTTTCATTATTTATTTGAGGCTAAATTGATTTTATTGATGTATTATATTAAGTTTAAAAAAGTGTTCATTCAGTATTGTTGTAATTGTCATTATTACAAATACATTTTTAAAATCGTCCGATTAATCGGTATCTGCTTTTTTTGTCCTCCAATAAATCGGTATTGGCGTTGAAAAATCATAATCGGTCGACGTCTAGTAAATATATATATAATTTAGTTAATAAAGCCGCATGCACACGGTCTCTTTTTTTGTTTTCTTGAGTAAGGCAGCTACAAAATGCAGGTGTTTCAGCCTTGCTTTCTGTGGTGGTGTGGCGAGTCAGCAGAAAATAGGAGCATTGCGCCGTAATGGGCTCAGTGTTCTGTCACTCATGGGGACACTACATCATCGCCAAGTTTATGTCCTTAGTAAGGGTAGACATCCAAAATTTCAGCCCTTTGGGTCCTGCCATAAAGTTATATTACAAGTGCCCTTCCAAGAAGACTCAAGGTCATTGGCCACAGATAAAATTACGTCAAATCACATTATATGTACAGTAGTTTTGATTGGACTGATCAAATCAACATTATCTTTCAAAGCCTTAGCTAGCAAATTCAACAATGAGTCGTTTGGAAGGAATCAGCATTGCAAAGCAACCACTAGCCTGTTATTCAATTTCTAAGTACCCACCAAAAATCCAGTTAAGGCCAGACTTTGATGACAAAGTTTGATGACAAAATGTGCCCACAAAGGACCCACGGGCTACCTTCATGTTTAAGTGAGCACATCACAAGCCAAGGGGAGTCCAAAAATGTATTGTATGCTGCTGCATAAATCATGTAATATGCCAGGGAGATATGTATAATGTGGCTAAGAAAGTAATACTAAGTGTATGTTGTGTAGTAAGCTGTTAGTAGCCTATGTGCCTCACCCTAACAATTTGGTATATTTTCACCTCTTAATTTCACCTAACGTTACTGTTCTGACTCGGTGGTGCTGCACATGTAGCCTATAACCTGTTTTTGAGAACTGTCATCATCTAATATTGTAAGAGGTTTCATTGTTCGCTTATATGCCCCATTTATTTATCCTGAGGTTCTGACTTGGTGTACAGGGAAAATACTGTAAGAGCAGCCCATGTTCTGCATTCTGTCGCTGTACATTTCAAAAGTGCTGAACACATAGTTATATTGACTACGTCCGTCTTAGCTCGCTCATTAATGTCTTAATCGAAATTACAGAATGCCTATTATCTGCTCATCGTTCTCTCATGCCATAGTTTGTATATCTCAATTGTCAGTAGAAACCACATTTGTTTAAGAAAGTCAGCCATATAAGCTGTTTTTTTTAAGGCAGTAAACAAAGCTGAATGAATTGTTGCATTGCCAGATAAGGCTCCGCTGACAGCCAGGTGTAGCGGTGGTAAGGATGAACTCCATGGTGCTGAAAAGAAAGCTCTGCTGTTGGGACAGCTTTATGTAGGCCCTAACAGTTTGTGGGCACCGCTTGTCGCTGTTATAGTGCAATGAATGTATAGTTTAGTGTTGCGTTGTGTCTTTGCTGGCATGCATCTAAAACATTTTTTTGAGTTTGCCCCACCAAGATTTTACATGCTAAAATCGCCACTGGTCACACCAGATACTGACTGGTTTTCTGATCCACGCCTCTCCTTTTTTTAAATCTGTATTTCCAGATATGAGAAATCAATTGATTAGGGCCTAATGAGTTTATTTCAATTGACTGATTTCCTTATATGAACTGTAACTCAGTGAAATTGTTCCATTAATATTTTTGTTCGGTTATAATTTGCAAATTTTCTTCATTTTTAAGTCTGCATTGTTGGCAAAGACCTCGTAAGTAAAGGTCTACTAATTTCCATGCATCAACATGTCTTCAGCGTTCTAGAATAGCCTAGCAGTTAACGTCAACCATAGTAACTACTTTCAAGGCATTTAGTTTTGTGTCCATTTTGACAACTTGACATTGCAATGGCCTGTGAACATCATTAGTGCCAAAGGGCGCTGACACATGAAATACGAGTTATAATATCGTTGTTACGTCGATTCCGATGGGGATGGAGCAAACCAATGTACCTAGCTTGCTAATGTCAGCTGACGTAAGAGGTTTTGAAATTAGCAAGCCAACGTTACTACAGCTAGACGTCTGCCTGACCGGAAAATTTGCTAACGTTAGCTTATCACCGAAAACTAGCTATCAATTTTTGTACCTATCACCGTTAAGGTATTCTGTCCTATTGTGTATTTCTATAACCATGTCCCTTTTTCCAAATCACTGAACACAACACTGTTCTTGGTTTCAAATGGCCTTTTCTAATCAACTTGCTAGCATGCGAAATATGTCTGTTAGCTAGCTATCAAGGTACTGCAAGGTTGTCACGACTCGTTCGCTCTCGTCTCGGTCAAATTGTACTGCATTGCTACTGTTCCCAGCGGTCTCCCTCGAACTCACCTGAAGATGCACAGGCCCGTTTAGATCACAAGACTTTGCTACGTGTCCTGAAAGCAATACTTTTTAAACAGTATGGTTAAGATCAAGGTTTTGTATTATTTCACTTTCTTATTCCAATTCAAGATGTCGACCGTTTCAAAGAGCCTCTCTGTCAGCTGACTCTGACGCGGATATAAGGAAGTGAGAACACCCACTACTAGCTAGCGCTGCTGGATTTATATATTAAAACGGTCGTATTTTGCTGTCAAGAATTATAAAGACTAGTATATACATTTAGTTTGGTGGAATAAACCACACTATTTTTTTTTAAATTGTGTATTATATCAAACTAAATCAGGCCCAGTGGGAAAAACCTGGTTGAAAAATGATGTTTTCTTAACGTATTTTTTTTGACCAGAATATTACGTTTTTTTCTAACTACCATACTACCAATTTGTCATAATTGTAACCTCTCTGCTTCTCATCATAATTCTGCCCACTATACTATGTGCTATATTATGAAGCCTACTGGTCATAGTTAAAGATGCAATATTCAGAAATCGGTCCGCCATTTCCTGGTTGTTAAAATTATAATAGTTAGCCTAATTTCAGTTTATGTGACAAAACAAGCAGTCATTGTGTAGAGAATCATTGTACCATTTTAACCGCTGTTAAATATGCTTTCCATAACCAAAAATATTGTATTTTTAGCTGTTTGAAAGTGTACAAAAAGTAAAAGACAAAAAACTGAAATGTAAGAACGAGAAGCATAGAAATAGAGCACATAGAACAGATCTACCACTCACTTGTCTATATGAATTTGGTCGTCGCCCTACAAGTTACATAATTGCTGATTTAAGACCTCATCATAAAAAATCTAATCAGATGTTATTAGTCACATGCACCGAATACAGCACCTTACAGTGAAACACTTACTTATGAGCCCTTAACCAACAATGCAGTTTATAAAATAGGAACAAGAATAAGAAATAAAAAGTAACAAGTAAATAAAGAGCAGCAGTAAAATAACAATAGTGAGTCAATGTGTGGGGGCACCAGTTAGTCAAGGTAATTGAGGTAATATGTTCATGTAGGTAGAGTTACTGAAGTGACTATGCATAGATGATAACAACAGAAAGTAGCAGCGGTGTAAAGAGGGGAGGGGAAATGCAAATAGACTGGGAAGCCATTTGATTAGATGTTCAGGAGTCTTATGGCTTGGGGGTAGAAGCAGCTCCGGTACAGGGGACTGAGCACCCACTCCTGAGGGGCCCTCGTGTTGAGGATCAGCATCAGTTGGATAATGACAATTTTTAACTCTAAATGGTGAAGTTCTACTTAATCCTAATACATGTTGTAATATTCAAACAACTTTTTATATACACAGCGCTCCATAATCCTGAGGACATTGTCTCGGACAGAGGTTCCCCCAATTGAGGACATCTTGGCAGTCTTAAAATAAAGCTAAATGCAAAAATGTAAGTATGTGTAAAGAGGAAATAAAAATAAACAAAATATTATCTTGTTCAAAAGTTATGTCTGTCATATAATTCCTGCAACAAACATAGTTAAAAATGGGTGTAATTGGCAAATCTGTTCCTCTTCTCTGCAACTGCACATGTGTGTGCGTTTGAGTGAGTGACAGGGAGAATGAGCAAGAGAGAAATGGGATAAACTTTACATGACTCACCAAGGGAGGTGTTTGTTGAATCAGGACACAAGGATTTTGCACCTGCTTTATGAGAAGCGATGTTATTTCAATTGGATCCACTTGCTGTAGTACACTACACTCTTAGAAAAAAGGTTTCAAAAAGGGTTATTCTACTGTCCCCATAGGTAAACCCTTTTGGGTTCCATGTAGAACCCTTTGTGGTAGTCTCCTTCCCTATGAGCTGTTCCGGCACGCACAAGCCTTGGCTACTTACCGCATAACTAGTACAAAGCTGGTTAGTAGGAATCAATACACATTGAAGATCAGAGTTTCAAACAGAAAAAACAACATGTTGCACACAACTTGCTGTCAATTACTATGGATTTAGGGAGGGGTGGTTCTGTGCTCTCCTTTCCCTGGGATGTGACAGAATAGGTCACTAGTAACTGAGTGGGTGGCCAAGCACTGCTGTAGAGGCCATGCATCAGGTCATTGACATGTTTCAGGAACGGAGAGAGAGAGACCGCAAAGCATAAGCTATTTACATTTATTAGTCAGCAGGCTGGAGAACATATATACTCATTCCCTTTGCTCCCTCCTCCATCATTCCATCCAAACTAGAAGATTCCTGCAAAAAAACAGAATCAAGACTTGAAAAAAGGCAGTTGAGAGGTGTAACATTTGAATGGGTGTTGAGGGATAGGCCAAATGTATTGTATTGTAAAATACAAAATACACAAAAATACAAGGATCTTTGATCAATCAAGAAAATCTTAACTTTCATACTGCAGGGTACATGTTTCAAGAATTAGGCTAGCTTACTGTCTCTCGAACTCGAACACACAATCAATGTTTCCTATATACAATACCATACAAAAGTTTGGACATACCTACTCATTCAAGGGTTCGTCTTTATTTCTACATTGTAGAATAATAGTGAAGACATCAAAACTATGAAATAACACATATGGAATCATGAACCACCAAGACCCTTCCTAGAGCTGGAAGCCCGGGCAAACTGAGCAATCATGGGAGAAGGGCCTTGGTCAGGGAGGTGACCTAGGACCTGATGGTCACTGTGACAGAGCTCCAAATCAAATTTTATTGGTCACATACATGTTTTTAGCAGATGTTATTGCGGGTGTAGTGAAATGCTTGTGCTTTCTGACAGTGCTTTCTGACAGTGCAGTAATATCCAACAAGTAATATCTAACAAATTACACAACGTATACCCAATTTACACAAATCTAAGTAGGAATGAGTGAAGACTATATATAAATATACACTGTTCAAAAAAATAAAGCGAACACTTAAACAACACAATGTAACTCCAAGTCAATCACACTTCTGTGAAATCAAACTGTCCACTTAGGAAGCAACACTGATTGACAATAAATGTCACATGCTGTTGTGCAAATGGAATAGACAACAGGTGGAAACACCCCCAATAAAGGAGTGGTTCTGCAGGTGGTGACCACAGACCACTTCTCAGTTCCTATGCTTCCTGGCTGAAGTTTTGGTCACTTTTGAATGCTGGCAGTGCTTTCACTCTAGTGGTAGCATGAGACGGAGTCTACAACCCACACAAGTGGCTCAGGTAGTGCAGCTCATCCAGGATGGAACATCAATGCGAGCTGTGGCAAGAAGGTTTGCTGTGGCTGTCAAGGTAATGTCCAGAGCATGGAGGCGCTACCAGGAGACAGGCCAGTACATCAGGAGACGTGGAGGAGGCCGTAGAAGGGCAACAACCCAGCAGCAGAACCACTACCTCTGCCTTTGTGCAAGGAGGAGCAGGAGGAGCACTGCCAGAGCCCTGCAAAATGACCTCCAGCATGACCAGTTTGGCGGTGGGTAAGTCATGGTGTGGGGTGGCATTTCTTTGGGGGGCCGCAAAACCCTCCATGTGCTTGCCAGAGGTAGCCTGACTGCCATTAGGTACCGAGATGAGATCCTCAGACCCCTTGTGAGACCATATGCTGGTGCAGTTGGCCCTGGGTTCCTCCTAATGCAAGACAATGCTAGACCTCATGTGGCTGGAGTGTGTCCGCAGTTCCTGCAAGAGGAAGGCATTGATGCTATGGACTGGCCCACCCGTTCCCCAGACTTGAATCCAATTGAGCACATCTGGGACATCATGTCTCGCTCCATCCACCAACGCCACGTTGCACCACAGACTGTCCAGGAGTTGGCGGATGCTTTAGTCCAGGTCTGGGAGGAGATCCCTCAGGAGACCATCCGCCACCTCATCAGGAGCATGCCCAGGCGTTGTAGGGAGGTCATACAGGCACGTGGAGGCCACACACACTACTGAGCCTCATTTTGACTTGTTTTAAGGACATTACATCAAAGTTGGATCAGCCTGTAGTGTGGTTTTCCACTTTAATTTTGAATGTGACTCCAAATCCAGACCTCCATGGGTTGATCAATTTGATTTCCATTGATAATTTTTGTGTGATTTTGTTGTCAGCACATTAAACTATGTAAAGAAAAAAGTATTTAATAAAAATATTTCATTCATTCAGATCTAGGATGTGTTATTTTAGTGTTCCCTTTATTTTTTTGAGCAGTGTATATACGGACGAGTGATGTCAGAGTGATATGGTCTAAGATACAGTAGAATAGTATAGAATACAGTATATACATATAAGATGAGTAATACAAGATATGTAAACATTAATGCTGGTAGTTAATGCTGGTAGTTCTGGTGAGTTACCGACGCTCTAATATCCAATCTTCCCGGCTGTATCCAGAGTTCCTCTGTGGAGATGGTCATCCTTCTGGAAGGTTTTCCCATCTCTGGAGCACTCCACCAACCTTCATGATAGAGTGGCCAGACAGAAGCCACTCCTCAGTAAAAGGCACATGACAGCCCGCTTGACACCTAAAGGACTCTGACAATAACTAACAAGATTCTCTGGTCTGATGAAACCAAGATTGAACTCTTTGGCCTGAATGCCAAGCGTCATGTCTGGAGGAAACCTGGCACCATCCCTACGGTGAAGCATGGGGGTGGCAGCATCCTGCTGTGGGGATGTTTTTCAGCGGCAGGGACTGGGAGACTAGCAAAGTACAGAGAGATCCTTGATGAAAACCTACTCCAGAGCGCCCAGGACCTCAGACTGGGGCGACAGTTCACCTTCGAACAGGACAAAAACCTTAAGCATACAGCCAAGGCAACGCAGGAGTGGCTTCGGGACAAGTCTCTGAATGTCCTTGAGTAGCCCAGCCAGAGGCCGGACTTGAATCTGATTGAACATCTCTGGAAAAAAGCTGAATACTTATGTAAATGTGATATTTCCATTCGCTTTTTTTTTTATAAATGTGCTTAAATTTAGCTTTGTCATTATGGGGTATTGTGAGTAGATTGATGACGGGGGAAAAAAACTATTTAATTCATTTTGCAATGAGGCTGTAATGTAACAACATTTGTGGAAAAAGTCAAGGGGTCTGAATACTTTCCGAAAGTAGCTAATTTCAGCTCGTTATTGATACCATGTCTTGTTTTGAGGTGTTTTGAATGATTTCATGTCAATGCTAATATGACAAGATCTGAAACACAACCCGACCAAGCCGCACTGCTTCTTTGACATAATGCCCACTTAACCCGGAAGCCAGCGGCGCCAATGTGTCAGAGGAAACACCACACACCTGGCGACCGTGTCAGCATGCACTGCACCTGGGCCACCATAGGAGTCACTAGTGTAATGGGTCAAGGACGTCCCTGCCGGCCAAACCCTCCCCTAACAAGGAAGACGCTGGGCCAATTGTGCACCACCCCATGGGTCTCCCTGTTGCAGCGACAAAGCCTGGACTTGAACCCAGAATCTTTAGTGGCACAGCTAGCACTGCTATGCAGTGCCTTAGACCACTGCGCCCCTCGGGAGGCCGTGTCCAAACTTTTGACTGGTACTGTATGTACATGTTAAGTTGACTATTGTTTTTGTCAATGTATGTTTTTGTTTGTCAAAAAAACAAAGTAAAATATTATAAAATAATTGTCTACTTTACTACAGATTGCCCAGGGCTTCTACATTTTAAACCCGGACTGCTCGGGGAAACTCACGGAAAACTTGATAGAGGTCTTCAAGGACAAAACTTTGCTTCGTCAGCCCAGAGAAAAGCTGGCCCAAAATCTTCTCTTCAAAGTGTATTTTTTTTAATTCCTGAAACAATCACGTTATTCACTAAACATTCTTCTCCCCAGATACGCAAGGGAACGTCGCTTTAAGACGTCCGTCCGTCAGTCAGTCAGTCAGTGCGGGAGTCAGAACAGATCCCCACCAGCTGCAACCTGTTTCATAATCAAGACCTCTACAAATACTCAGCCCTGCCACATCCACACTGCCAGATCGTAATCTCTGCTCAGTCAGTCTACGGTTCTAGCCATTTGTTACTATTTAGATCCTGTTGTGCCCGTTTTCCTTGCCTGACACTGTTTTCCTCTCCACTACAGTTCTGCCTGCTCTGACTCTGGTCCCTGTCTCCCACATCTCGTCATCCTGCTACTCTGTCCTGGATTCCCCACTCTACTACTCCCTTGGATACCCCTCCGAACATGCTTACCCTGTCTCACCCCCTCTTGCCTCCGCACCTGGTTTCCTGCAACCCGCCCGAGCTCCCCGACCTGCACTCCATCTTCCCCCTGTGTTTCAATAAATACCTTGGTTACTACATCCCAGTCTCCTTGTCTGAGTCTGCTCTTGGGTTCCCCTGTTCCACTCCTCGTAACAAGTAGTCCTCAAAACACCAGTCTAGACGGGCAGAAAGACATTCTGACCCAGCTTCAATGAGACCAGAAAGTAAATTGACTTGCAGCCTGTAATTTATATGGTGGATAGGCAGAGGGAGATTGAGGGGGAAAATTAGATGGTATTTTGTAAACCTTGAATGAAAGGAACAGCATTCCAGAATCTGTTATGCAAAACTGCACACTCCAAGACATTAGGAAGGTTTCCATCAAATTTGAGACAGACTTTTGTGCAAATATTCTAAAATCTGCATTAAAACAATATTGTGCATTTACCAGAGATGTGGACTCCAGTCACGTGACTTGGACTCAAGAACTACTCAGGTCGCAGATGTTGTGACTTGAGACTTGACAAAAAGAAAAAACGCTTGCCACTCAACTTCAGAATCAATGACTCGTGACTAACTTCCAGATGAGCTTCAATGCCATAAAATGTAATTTACAAAATAGCCTCCAACAAATTGTTTACCCTGGGGCTCTGAGCTTTTCCCTATAGGGCCTGACAGTGATGAATTATTAGCTGTAAAAAAATATATATATTTATATGGGCAATGAGACCAGATTTACATTTTAGGAACTCTTACCCAGAGCAATTAGGGTTAAGTACCTTCAAGGGCACATTTTTCATCTAGTCAACTCAGGATTTGAACCATTGATCTTTCAGTTAATGGCCCAACACTCTTAGCCACTAGCCTATGCTACCTGCCGCCTAGGTATACAGATATATTTGAAACAAGTCACAATGTTTTAAAGAAATGGCCCTAGGGAGAATGAAAACAGTCAAACTGCAGCAACCTTGTACTTGTTAAAATTAATTATATTTTAAAACTTTCCTTTACACAGACACTGCAATTGGACAATAGAACCCACTAGGCTGAGCTTGCTTTAAGCAGGTTTGCGTCATACAGGCCTATGCAACTGCAATTAAAAAGCAAAACAGTCTATTTATGTCATCAGTATTGTGTTTGAATTATTTCAGTGAATAATTTCAGGAGTGATGTGTTATCATGTTTGCTAAATAAATACCGGAGGACAATAGAGTTTTGTGCGCTTTACTCGATGACGTGCTTTGTGCCCGGCCTGCGAAACCTGTGATTTCCGTGAATTTGATTGGTCAAGACAGAACGGAATGCACAGAATCTGCATCATGCCGATATAAAGAACAGAGATGACAAATCAAGTTTCGAGTCACACAGTTCAAGTTCAAGTTAAAAATATATATATGTCTCACTTTATTTAACAAGGTAGACTAGTTGAGAACAAGTTCTCATTTAAAACTACAACCTGGCCAAGATAAAGCAAAGCAGTGCAACAGAGTTACATATGTAATAAACAAAACACAGTCAATAACACAATTGAAAAAGTCTACTTACAGTGTGTGCAAATTAAGCTCTGACAGCTGGTGCTTATAGTTAGTGAGGGAGATATGAGTCTCCAGCTTCAGTGATTTTTGTCATTCATTCCAGTCATTAGCAGCAGAGAACTGGAAGGAAAGGCGGCCAAAAGAGGAATTGGCTTTGGAGGTGACCAGTGAAATATACCTGCTGGAGTGCGTGCTACGGGTGGGTGATGCTATAGTGACCAATTCGCAGTGGTGGGTAGTGTATGGGGCTTTGGTGACAAAACGGATGGCACTGTGATAGACAGCATCCAATTTTCTGAGTAGGATGTTGGAGGCTATTTTGTAAATGACATTACCGAAGTCAAGGATCGGTGGGGTAGTCAGTTTTACGAGGGTATGTTTAGCAGCATGAGTGAAGGAGGCTTTGTTGCGAAATAGGAAGCCGATCTACTTCTAGATTATATTTTGGATATGATTAATGGGAGTCTGGAGAGTTTACAGTAACCAGACACCTAGGTATTTGTAGAGGTTCACATATTCTAAGTCAGAACCGTCCAGAGTAGTGATGCTGGACGGCTGGGTAGGTGCGGGCAGCGATCGGTTGAAGAACATGCATTAGTTTTACTTGCATTTAGGAGCAGTTGGAGGCCACAGAAGGAGAGTTGTATGGCATTGAAGCGCGCCTGGAGGTTAGTTAACAGTGTCCAAAGAAGGGCCAGAAGTATACAGAAAGGTGTCGTCTGCTTAGAGGTGGATCAGAGAATTACCAGCAGCAAGAGCGTCATCATTGATGTACACAGAGAAAAGAGTCAGCTCGAGAATTGAATCCTGTGACACCTCTCTATAGACTTCGAGGTCCGGACAACAGGCCCTCCGATTTGACACACTGAACTCTAACTGAGAAGTAATTGGTGAACCAGGCGAGGCAGTCATTAGCGAAACCAAGGCTGCTGAGTCTGCCGATAAGAATATGGTGATTGACAGAGTCGAAAGCCTTGGCCAGGTCGATGAATATGGCTGCACAGTATGGTCTTTTAACGATGACGGTTATGATATCATTTAGGACCTTAAGTGTGGCTGAGGTGCACCCATGACCTGCTCGGATTGCACAGTGGAGAAGGTACGGTGTGATTTGAAATGGTCGGTGATCTGTTTGTTAACTTGGCTTTCGAAGACCTTAGAAAGGAAGCGTAGGATAGATATAGGTCTGTAACAGTTTGGGTCTAGAGTGTCTCAGCCTTTGAAGAGGGGGAGGACCGGGGCAGCTTTAAAATCTTTTGGGATCTCAGACAATAATAAAGAGAGGTTGCAACAATTGTGGTGGATAATTTTAGAAAGAGAGGGTCCAGATTGTCTAGCCCAGCTGATTTGTAGGGGTCCAGATTTTGCAACTCTTTCAGAACATCAGCTCTCTGGATTTGGGAGAAGGAGAAATGGGGAGTCTTGGGCAGGTTGCTGTGGGGGGTGCAGGGCTGTTGACCGGGGTAGGAGTAGCCAGGTGGAAAGCATGGCCAGTCGTAGAAAAATGCTTCTTGAAATTCTCAATCATCGTGGATTTATCGGTGGTGACAGTGTTTCCTAGCCTCAGTGCAGTGGGTAGCTGGGAGGAGGTGCTCTTATTCTCCATGGACTTTAGTGTCCCAGAACTTTTGGGAGTTTGTACTACAGGATGCAAATTTGTTTGAAAAAGTTAGCCTTTGCTTTCCTACCTGCCAGTGAATATTGCTTCCTAACTTCCCTGAAATGATGCATGTCGCGGGGGCTATTTGATGCTAATGCAGTAGGCCACAGGATGTTTTTGTGCTGGTCAAGGGCAGTCAGGTCTGGAGTAAACCAAGGGATATCTTTTCCTGGTTCTACATTTTTGGAATGGGGCATGCTTATTTAAGATTGTGAGGACAGCACTTTAAGAATAACCAGGCATCCTCTGACGGAATGCGGTCAATATCCTTCCAGGATACCTGGGCCAGGTTGATTAGAAAGGCCTGCTCGCTCAAGTGTTTTAGGGAGCGTTTGACAGTGATGAGGGTTGGTCGTTTGACCGCGGACCCATTACGCACGCAGGCAATGAGTCAGTGATTGCTGAGTTGCTGGTTGAAGACAGCAGAAGTGTATTTGGAGGGCAGGTTGGTCAGGATGATCTATGAGGGTGCCCATGTTTACAGATTTGGGGTTGTACCTGGTAGGTTCATTGATCATTTGTGTGAGATTGAGAGCATCTAGTTTAGGACAGCTGGGGTGTTAAGCATGTGCCAGTTTAGGTCACCTAACAGCATGAGCTCTGAAGATAGATTGGGGGGGGGCAATCAATTCACATATGGTGTCAAGGGCACAGCTGGTGGCTGAAGATGGTCTATAAGAAGCGGCAACGGCGAGAGACTTGTTTCTGGAAAGGTGGATTTTTAGAAGTAGAAGCTCAAATTGTTTGGGCACAGACCTGGATAGTAAGACTGAACTATGCAGGCTCTCTGTGCAGTAGATTGCAACTCCGCCACCTTTGGCAGTTCTATCTTGTCAGAAAATGTAGTTAGGGATGGAAATGTCATGATTTCTGGTGGCCTTCCTAAGCCAGGATTCAGACACGATTAGGACATCCGGGTTGGTAGAGTGTGCTAAAGCAGAGAATAAAACAAACTTAGGGAGGAGGCTTCTGATGTTAACATGCATGAAACCAAGGCTTTTACGGTTACAGAAATCAACAAATGAGAGCACCTGGGAAGTGGGAGTGGAGCTAGGCGCTGCAGGGCCTGGATTAACCTCTACATCACCAGAGGAACAGAGGAGGAGTAGGATAAGGGTATGGCTAAAGGCTATAAGAACTGGTTGTCTAGTGCGTTCAGAACAGAAAGTAAAAGGAGCTGATGAGAGGGGTCTGGCCTGTTTTTACTGCAGGCAGCAAGGGCACAAAGCTTCAGTGTGTCCACTACGTAAATCCAAACACTCAGGTTACTGTTATGTGCCCAGAGAGGGGGATGGTGTTCAGAATAGACAGAGTGGGGGAAGGGTCAGGCTTGGTTCCTGTAAAAGTGAATGGTAAAAGTTTTACAGCAATGATTGACACCGGCAGTTCCCTGTTGTTAATCACAGAATGTAATGCACCTGTTAATGACATTGATTGCGGTCACCAAACACTGATCCAATGTGTCCATGGTGACCAGTCACAGCACCCCACCACTGCCACCATATGTCACGTAGAGTGGGCCAGAAAGCTAAACTGAAAAACCTAACCTCTATCAAATAAAAAGATGGTGGGGCCGCAGAAGTACTTCTGTGCAAGGGTGTTTACTTACAGAGTGAATCCGGAAGAAAAACAACAGTACTGCCATCCAAAGTAACCATTATGGGGACATCTTAAAAACATTGCTGTCCCCATGACCAGCTCAATCCCAAAATGGCTCCCATTTAAACTGAAAGAGAGGCTCCTTTTGTAGGGGAAGCCCCTCCCATCAGAACATAATCAGCACTAATTATTTAAGCAATTACCTATTAAAAGCCTACATTTTCCATTCAGCTAAACATACTAAAGTTTATACACTGAAACTCATTTTTCATGACACAATATACCAATATAACATTTACAAAATCACATCACTACTGACATGGTGTCTTTCAATATGCCCATTTATATTAACGAGCCTTTCGGGACAGGCACTACAAAGTCAGCCCGATTGCCTTAGCTCGGGTGCTTATCCCAGCATACCTGGATAAGAGATGGAGCGAGAGGAACAGAAACAAACAAACAAACAACGTGCTCATCCATAACATTGATAAATATAGTAAACGTTGCTTAAATTTAACATGAATGCTTGTCTGTATATTCCTTATACCACAATCTGTTACTGTAAGTGTGAAATGTATGTACTAAGATAGGAACGTTAACTTGTGTGTCGACCCACATTGTTAACGTAGCTGATAAGGGAGCAGGGAGGCGCGATGAACGTGTGTGAGTTAGTGTACGAGATGCTGCCGGCAGCCAGTGACGGACTTCTCCGTCACACAAGGGTATGGCAGGATGTGCATACAGTGGAGGTAAACCTAGGCATTGAGTGATGATGAGAGAAGTTTTGTCTCTAGAGGCAAACGATGTGAGGTCACCGCGTGTGTGGGGGGTGGAACAAAAGTGCTAGCTAAGGCATATTGCGCAGAGCTGGAGGCTCTACAGTGAAATAAGACATATCACTATCCAAAACCGCAATGGCCAAGGCATAAATAAAATAAAATCAAATCAAATTTTATTTGTCACATACACATGGCTAGCAGATGTTAATGCGAGTGTAGCGAAATGCTTGTGCTTCTAGTTCCGACAATGCAGTAATAACAAGTAATCTAACTAACAATTCCAAAACTACTGTCTTGTACACAGTGTAAGGGGATAAAGAATATGTACATAAGGCTATATGAATGAGTGATGGTACAGAGCAGCATAGGCAAGATACAGTAGATGGTATCGAGTACAGTATGTACAAATGAGATGAGTATGTAAACAAAGTGGCATAGTTTAAAGTGGCTAGTGATACATGTATTACATAAGGATACAGTCGATGATATATATATACGTATGCATATGAGATGAATAATGTAGGGTAAGTAACATTATATAAGGTAGCATTGTTTAAAGTGGCTAGTGATATATTTACATCATTTCCCATCAATTCCCATTATTAAAGTGGCTGGAGTTGAGTCAGTGTCAGTGTGTTGGCAGCAGCCACTCAGTGTTAGTGGTGGCTGTTTAACAGTCTGATGGCCTTGAGATAGAAGCTGTTTTTCAGTCTCTCTGTCCCAGCTTTGATGCACCTGTACTGACCTCGCCTTCTGGATGATAGCGGGGTGAACAGGCAGTGGCTCGGGTGGTTGATGTCCTTGATGATCTTTATGGCCTTCCTGTGACATCGGGTGGTGTAGGTGTCCTGGAGGGCAGGTAGTTTGCCCCCGGTGATGCGTTGTGCAGACCTCACTACCCTCTGGAGAGCCTTACGGTTGAGGGCGGTGCAGTTGCCATACCAGGCGGTGATACAGCCCGCCAGGATGCTCTCGATTGTGCATCTGTAGAAGTTTGTGAGTGCTTTTGGTGACAAGCCGAATTTCTTCAGCCTCCTGAGGTTGAAGAGGCGCTGCTGCGCCTTCTTCACGATGCTGTCTGTGTGAGTGGACCAATTCAGTTTGTCTGTGATGTGTATGCCGAGGAACTTAAAACTTGCTACCCTCTCCACTACTGTTCCATCGATGTGGATAGGGGGGTGTTCCCTCTGCTGTTTCCTGAAGTCCACAATCATCTCCTTAGTTTTGTTGACGTTGAGTGTGAGGTTATTTTCCTGACACCACACTCCGAGGGCCCTCACCTCCTCCCTGTAGGCCGTCTCGTCGTTGTTGGTAATCAAGCCTACCACTGTTGTGTCGTCCGCAAACTTGATGATTGAGTTGGAGGCGTGCGTGGCCACGCAGTCGTGGGTGAACAGAGAGTACAGGAGAGGGCTCAGAACGCACCCTTGTGGGGCCCCAGTGTTGAGGATCAGCGGGGAGGAGATGTTGTTGCCTACCCTCACCACCTGGGGGCGGCCCGTCAGGAAGTCCAGTACCCAGTTGCACAGGGCGGGGTCGAGACCCAGGGTCTCGAGCTTGATGACGAGCTTGGAGGGTACTATGGTGTTGAATGCCGAGCTGTAGTCGATGAACAGCATTCTCACATAGGTATTCCTCTTGTCCAGATGGGTTAGGGCAGTGTGCAGTGTGGTTGAGATTGCATCGTCTGTGGACCTATTTGGGCGGTAAGCAAATTGGAGTGGGTCTAGGGTGTCAGGTAGGGTGGAGGTGATATGGTCCTTGACTAGTCTCTCAAAGCACTTCATGATGACGGATGTGAGTGCTACGGGGCGGTAGTCGTTTAGCTCAGTTACCTTAGCTTTCTTGGGAACAGGAACAATGGTGGCCCTCTTGAAGCATGTGGGAACAGCAGACTGGTATAGGGATTGATTGAATATGTCCGTAAACACACCGGCCAGCTGGTCTGCGCATGCTCTGAGGGCGCGGCTGGGGATGCCGTCTGGGCCTGCAGCCTTGCGAGGGTTAACACGTTTAAATGTCTTACTCACCTCGGCTGCAGTGAAGGAGAGACCGCATGTTTTCGTTGCAGGCCTTGTCAGTGGCACTGTATTGTCCTCAAAGCGGGCAAAAAAGTTATTTAGTCTGCCTGGGAGCAAGACATCCTGGTCCGTGACTGGGCTGGATTTCTTCCTGTAGTCCGTGATTGACTGTAGACCCTGCCACATGCCTCTTGTGTCTGAGCCGTTGAATTGAGATTCTACTTTGTCTCTGTACTGGCGCTTAGCTTGTTTGATAGCCTTGCGGAGGGAATAGCTGCACTGTTTGTATTCGGTCATGTTACCAGACACCTTGCCCTGATTAAAAGCAGTGGTTCGCGCTTTCAGTTTCACACGAATGCTGCCATCAATCCACGGTTTCTGGTTAGGGAATGTTTTAATCGTTGCTATGGGAACGACATCTTCAACGCACGTTCTAATGAACTCGCACACCGAATCAGCGTATTCGTCAATGTTGTTATCTGACGCAATACGAAACATCTCCCAGTCCACGTGATGGAAGCAGTCTTGGAGTGTGGAGTCAGCTTGGTCGGACCAGCGTTGGACAGACCTCAGCGTGGGAGCCTCTTGTTTTAGTTTCTGTCTGTAGGCAGGGATCAACAAAATGGAGTCGTGGTCAGCTTTTCCGAAAGGGGGGCGGGGCAGGGCCTTATATGCGTCGCGGAAGTTAGAGTAACAATGATCCAAGGTCTTTCCACCCCTGGTTGCGCAATCGATATTCTGATAAAATGTAGGGAGTCTTGTTTTCAGATTAGCCTTGTTAAAATCCCCAGCTACAATGAATGCAGCCTCCGGATAAATCGTTTCCAGTTTGCAGAGAGTTAAATAAAGTTCGTTCAGAGCCATCGATGTGTCTGCTTGGCGGGGGATATATACGGCTGTGATTATAATCGAAGAGAATTCTCTTGGTAGATAATGCGGTCTACATTTGATTGTGAGGAATTCTAAATCAGGTGAACAGAAGGATTTGAGTTCCTGTATGTTTCTTTCATCACACCATGTCACGTTGGCCATGAGGCATACGCCCCCGCTCCTCTTCTTACCAGAAAGATGTTTGTTTCTGTCAGCGCTATGCGTGGAGAAACCCGTTGGCTGCACCGCTTCGGATAGAGTCTCTCCAGTGAGCCATGTTTCAGTGAAGCAAAGGACGTTACAGTCTCTGATGTCCCTCTGGAATGCTACCCTTGCTCGGATTTCATCAACCTTGTTGTCAAGAGACTGGACATTGGCAAGAAGAATGCTAGGGAGTGGTGCACGGTGTGCCCGTCTCCGGAGTCTGACCAGAAGACCGCCTCGTTTCCCTCTCTTTCGGAGTCGTTTTTTTGGGTCGCTGCATAGGATCCACTCCATTGTCCTGTTTGTAAGGCAGAACACAGGATCCGCGTCGCGAAAAACATATTCTTGGTCGTACTGATGGTGAGTTGACGCTGATCTTATATTCAGTAGTTCTTCTCGACTGTATGTAATGAAACCTAAGATGACCTGGGGTACTAATGTAAGAAATAACACGTAAAAAAACAAAAAACTGCATAGTTTCCTAGGAACGCGAAGCGAGGCGGCCATCTCTGTCGGCGCCGGAAGTCAGAATGCATATTGACATTAGGGAGAGGCATGTGTAGCCGAGTGAGCATAGGGACCAGTGAGTAGCTAGGCGGGCTGGAGACACGGCGATTCAAACAGCTAGCGGGCCGGGGCTAGCAGAAGGGATTTAGGGGGATGTCGTGACGTACTACTATTTTGTTAGCTGTCATTTAAACTTCCTAATCTATGGCTCAGTCATCACTTGTGTAGCTGTCCCTTGTAGCATTCTAAGGTCAACATCCCCATAGTGTTATCATTTATCCCATGTAAATGTTGTAGCTACATCAAAAGATTAAATAAACCATTTATTTGGGAAATATCCAGTCTCTGCTATTTTCTTCAATACCATGCGTTTGATTTCAAACAGATGAGAGCACTTGAGGGGTGTAGGGGTGGGAAAGGCCTGCCGATTACTTCATCTGGTGGCTAAACCACTCATTACAAGGTGTGGCTTCTCTCCTCAGAGACTTGACTGCAGCTCCACATCTTGTACAGCTGGCTGCAATTAGAGCAGCAGAACATGGGGAGTTGTTGGCTTTCAGACAAGGGAGAGAGAGCGCGCTGTGAGGAGGACACGCCAAACCTCTGTCGCAAACATTGGACCAGTAAGCACCCAATTCTGAAGGTTTGAGGCTCTCTCTGCCCTGGGGTAAAATATTATCTTCCCCAGTGTTTTAAGTTTACGTTCAGTTACTGCCATAAAGGGCCAGTTGTTGATTTTGAGTATTTGCCTTACTTTTTGTGAGAACATTCTTTTGGGACATGAAGATTCCCCAAGCTACCTGTGAGTGTGAAATTGCCTCGTCTGTCTCTTTGTTTTGCCCTACCACACGTGACAAGAATGCTTGCCACAAGTTTGCCAGAAGTTCCCTAGTTGCCACAAATGTACTGCAACAGTTTGCCACAAAACAAATGTGCATGTGGAAATATGAGCTTGCTGCAAATTTGTGGGAAATTGCCAAAATGTTTGCCACAACTGTTTGCCAGAAGCCTGTTTTTTTTGGTAAGGGATGAGACAAGTGCTCATTGTACAAGTGTATATGTTTTCAATAAACATTGGAGACGAAATACAGTTTACACTTTGTCAACAATCTAAGTCAGACCCTTCTGTTTTGCCCCATAGTTCGCACGCCTTGTTTTGTTGCTAAACAATCAACCCATCTATACCATATATCAACCATATCATATACCAACTCATATATTCTACCTACCATTTGATATCAAGAAGAGAACAGGCTCACAGCTAGCCATATGCGAAGTCAAAATATGCACGCCTGATGGTGGCGGCAGTGCACTACAACCACTGTTTATCGACATGCCTGTTTGGCCAAAATGTGAAAAGATGACCGCTTTGTGAGGATGCAGCGGGCAGACTGGGTCAGGGAAACCCCTGGGCTTCAGACATCTGTGGGGCACACTTTGTACCAAACAATTATGATGGCTACCAACAGTGGAAGAGTGGATTCACCATGAGGCTGAGGCTAAAAACCGGTTCTTTGCCCACAGTCAATGTATGCTCCAAGTCCACTGACGCCATCAGTGTTCCCAGCTAACAATTCTAGGGAAAGAGAACATTTTTGTGATGTTAGCCTAATGTTTGAGTGTCCAGTTTTCCATTATTTAGGGGAAGATTCTATGCTATCAAATAAGTTCATGTCAAGCAGAACTGAAGTAAAACGTGGTTACAATGTTAATAATACATGGGACTTATATAGTGCTTTTCAAGGACCCAAAGTTGCTTTACAATTATAGAAATAAATGGGTAAAATGTATATACAACATTAATGTTCTAGACGCATTTTATGGGACGTTGCCAGGAACATTCATGTGAGAGTTAGGAGAATATTCAATCAACGTTCCACCAAACATACATAGAACATGCTTGCCATGTTCTCAGAATATACACTAATGTTGTAGACACATTTCATGGGACGCTGTTAGAATATTAATGTCTCCAGTTTTCTGAGGGTTAGGAGAATATTCCATCAACATCACACCTAACATTCACAGAACATGGTTGCCATGTTCTCACAATATAATATTCTAGACACGTTTCATGGGAAGTTGCAAGACCATTCCTGTGTCCAGTTTTCTGAGGGTATGTCACGGCTGTCGTAAGAACGGGACCAAAGAGCAGCGGTTGAGTTCCACATAAGTTATTTCAAAGTGAAACTTAAACAAAATATATCCCACAAACACAGGTGGGAGAAATACCTACTTAAATATGATCCCCAATTAGTGACAACGATTACCAGCTGCCTTGGGAATCATTGACAATCATACAAAACACCAACATAGAAAATATAAACCAGAACACAACATAGAAATTATAAACTAGAATACCCCCTAGTTACGATCTGAACCTACTACACCATAGAGAAACAAGGGCTCTCTATGGTCAGGGCATGACAGGGTAGGCATAGCAGTGGGATGTAAGGGTGCTGAGAATACTTATTTATTTAAAAACATTAATATATACAGTGGAGCAAAAAAGTATTTAGTCAGCCACCAATTGTGCAAGTTCTCCCACTTAAAAAGATGAGAGAGGCCTGTAGTTTTCATCATAGGTACACTTCAACTATGACAGACAAAATGAGAGAAAACATCCAGAAAATCACATTGTAGGATTTGTAATGAATTTATTTGCAAATTATGGTGGAAAATAAGTATTTGGTCATTAACAAAAGTTTATGTCAATACTTTGTTATATACCCTTTGTTGGCAATGACAGAGGTCAAACGTTTTCTGTAAGTCTTCACAAGGTTTTCACACACTGTTGCTGGTATTTTGACCCATTCCTACATTCAGATCTCCTCTAGAGCAGTGATGTTTTGGGGCTGTTGCTGGGCAGCACGGACTTTCAACTCCCTCCGAAGATTTTCTATGGGGTTGAGATCTGGAGACTGGCTAGGCCACTCCAGGACCTTGAAATGCTTCTTGCGAAGCCACTCCTTCGTTGTCCGGGCGGTGTGTTTGGGATCATTGTCATGCTGAAAGACCCAGCCACGTTTCATCTTCAATGCCCTTGCTGATGGAAGGAGGTTTTCACTCAAAATCTCATGATACATGGCCGCATTCATTCTTTCCTTTACATGGATCAGTCGTCCTGGTCCCTTTTCAGAAAAACAGCCCCAAAGCATGATGTTTCCACCCCCATGCTTCACAGTAGGTATGGTGTTCTTTGGATGCAACTCAGCATTCTTTGTCCTCGGTGGTCTTGTATGTCTTCCATTTCCTAATAATTGCTCTCACAGTTGATTTCTTCAAACCAAGCAGCTTACCTTTTGCAGATGCAGTCTTCCCAGCCTGGTGCAGGTCTACAATTTTGTTTCTGGTGTCCTTTGACAGCTCTTTGGTCTTGGCCATAGTGGAGTTTGGAGTGTGACTGTTTGAGGTTGTGGACAGGTGTCTTTTATACTGATAACAAGTTCAAACAGGGGCCATTAATACAGGTAACGAGTGGAGGACAGAGGAGTCCCTTAAATAAGAAGTTACAGGTCTGTGAGAGCCAGAAATCTTGCTTGTTTGTAGGTGACGACCAAATACTTATTTTCCACCATCATTTGCAAATAAATTCATTAAAAATCCTACAATGTGATTTTCTGGATTTTTTTCCCTCATTTTGTCTGTCATAGTTGAAGTGTAACTATGATGAAAACCTCTCTCATCTTTTAAGTGGGAGAACTTGCACAATTGGTGGCTGACTAAATACTTTTTTGCCCCACTGTACACATGAGAAACCATAGCTAATGAAGTCACTGAAACCCTTAACAAAGAGTTGCAGTCTGTTTTGGAATGGGTGGCCAGTAATAAACTGGTCCTGAACATCTCTAAAACTAAGAGCATTGTATTTGGTACAAATCATTCCCTAAGTTCTAGACCTCCGCTGAATCTGGTAATTAATGGTGTGGCTGTTGAACAAGTTGAGGAGACTACATTACTTACCTTAGATTGTAAACTGTCATGGTCAAAACATATAGAATCAATGGTTGTAAATATGGGGAGAGGTCTGTCCGTAATAAAGAGATGCTCTCCTTTTTTGACACTACCTTCCAAAGTCCTGCAGGCTCAATTTTTTTCTAATCTTGATTATTGTCCAGTCGTGTGTTCGAGTGCTGCAAGGAAAGACCGAGTTAAGCTGCAGCTGTTCCAGAACAGAACGGGACGTCTTGCTCTTCATTGTAATCAGAGGGCTGATATAAATACTATGTATTCCAGTCCCTCTTGGTTAAGAGTTGAGAATAAAAAACATTAATGTGTTGAAAATCCCAAATTGGTTGCATAGTCACTTACCCCACCAGGATCTTTACACAGTCCCCAAATCCAGAACGAATTCAAGAAAGCGTACAGTATTATATAGAGCCATTATTGCATGGAACTCCGTTTCCATCTCATATTGCTCAAAGTGAACAGCAAACCTGGTTTTTAAAAAACAGATAAAGCAACACCTCATTCCACAACGACTCTCCCCCAGTTGACCTAGATAGTTTGTGTGTATGTATTGATATGTAGGTTACATGTGCCTTTTGTATTTATTTTTTATTTATTTATGTAGTTCTATCCTTGAGCTGTTGTCTATTAATGTTCTGTATTATGTCATGTTTCATGTTTTGTGTGGACCCCAGGAAGAGTAGCTTCTGCTTTTGCAATAGCTAATGGGGATCCAAATAAAATACTAAGTACCAAAAATGGCAACCTCGTTCTCTGTATGTTTGGTGGGATGTTGCTGGAATATTCTCACAGAAAACTGGACAAATGAATGTTCTTGCAACGTTCCCATGAAGCATATCTATAACATGGTAATCAGGTGTGGGTAACTTATTTTTGACATTAAGGAAATGGTCTCTTAAAAACAGTCCTTGCACATCACAGGAACATTCCTACTAAAACATTGGTTAATGACCTAATGAGACGCTTAAGGGATGTTGTGGGAACGTTTGTTGCTAGCTGGGTTACTACAGCAGGACTGTAGGCAGCTTCGGTGATGGAGGTGAATCGGGTAGTAAGTAGGTACTGAAGTGCCCAAAGAGATAGTTTCGTCATGTTGTGTTGGTAGCAGACAATCATAAAGAAAGATAGCCGGCTATCTAAGTGCACCAGGCCATGCAAAACAAACTGGCTCACTCGGATCTAGCATGGTGTTTTGGAAAGGAGTAAGCTAGCTAGAAATTAAGCTGCAACAACCCCAAGATGTAGGGGAGAGCCATGATGAAAGTAACATGGGCGAAAGTAACACATACATAACACACTCAGATAACACATAAGCTAGAATGACGTAGTGAACGAAAAGATGGAGTAGATGGTATGGGCTTGCAGGAGATGTGGTAAAATGTTTTCAAGGTGAAGGAAGCATGGAGAGGTCAGAGATAGCCAGACTTGTAAAATGGGCTAAGGAACAGAAGTTGGGCTTTGGAGAAACAACATCAGTGCGTGCTCTGCAAGCAATGCAGCAGATGAAGTGTGGCAGGAGCGTGGTGAACTGATAGATGATATTATGGACAGCGAGGAAGGAGAAGAGCTGTGTGTAGTGGGAAGATGTGTGTTGAGGAAGAATGGCGTCAAACATAAATAAGAATCTGGACCAGTAGGAGTGACTTTTTTGGAGAAAGTGGACCCTTAACTTTTGGCGGATCCATTTGTGGTTTCAGGGTGGGTGAGAAAGGGGTTGGGGGCAGTTGAATCAGTGAAGGTAACCTTTAGTGTACTTGTGGTATTTGTTTGTGTTTCTTCTGACAATAGGGAGCAGGCACTCCATGTCACACAACTTGGGTCAAGATCTGTTTCTTGCTCTTGGGAGGAGGGCACCATTGAAAGGAGGAATTTCTGGGGTAGCGTTGTGTGGAGCAATTGAAGTTGAAAATTCTTGCCGTTTGTGACGCCCACCGTTTGGTGCGATGCAGACCCGGTGGGTAGCGAGTCATTGTCAGCCCTTTTGAGTTTTGAGTCATGTTAGGATATATCAGTTATCCTGTTAGAGCTTTGGTACAGAATCCACTACACTGTTTCAGGTGCAACATTTATGGTCATGTTGCATTAGTGTGTAGGAGGGAGATTCCAGGATGTGGGAAGCGTGCAGGAGGGCCTGGGACAGAGGATTGTGTAGTTTCGGTGGATACAGTTGTGTGTGTCAACTGTATGGGTACTCATGTTGCTAGGGATTAGAAGTGTCCGGTGTGAGAGAGAAAGGTTGATGTGGCTAGAGTCAGAATAGTGCAGAGGGTGTCATGCTGAGGCAGTGAAGAAAGTGGAGGAGGATGGGTCAAGGGTGAGGAATCCTGAGATGATCCCAGTGAGTAGTAGATTTGTGCCAGCACAGAGGGATAGGGCAACGAGTGAGTTATGCTTCATCTTAGCGTTCATAGCAATGGTTATCAACTGTACTGCACAAATTGAACGTAAATCCCAGCAAATAGATTTAGTTGTGGCGGCAGCAGAGATGTATTTGGGTGTACGAGATTTGACTTCAGAAGAGTTATAGGGTGAGTTGAGTGACGGTGTCCCGTCCTCCCAGACCGTTGGCATGGGCCAGGAGCAGATAGGGTCAAACTAGTGGAATGGGGTAGTGTGTTTTTAATGAGTGTAGGTTCCAGCTGCAGAGAAGTACTGTACCTGAGTGTATGAGATTTTACTGCAGAAGAGTTAATGGGGCGGTGATATTATTTGTATGAAATAGTGATAAATAGGTGTAGGGTTAATTGTTGGTGCAAGTTTTTCTTTTTAGGAACAGGACAGGCCTACCTAGTACAGTAGGTGGCGGTATACCCAATCCCAAAGAAGAAGAAGAAGAAGACATAAGTTGTGTTCGAATACCCATACTAACATACTGTGTACTACATACTTAATGAGTATATACTACATACTATTAGTTCATTTTAGTATACTGTAAATGCATGTCTACCGGAAGTTGATGCTGTTGCTATGCAACCTCTTGCTAGCTAGTTAGCATAACAAATTACTAGTTAGACATTTTACGACTTTGGGTGTGATCTTAAATACAATCTGGAGTGCCTGAGTGCGCTCGGAAATTCAGAGCATTGTCAGATTGTCCGTTTGTAAATTCAGAGTGTTTCGCAATGTCCATTGAGAATGCACAATGACTATACCATATAGCTAAGCTAAGAATGACGGGAATAATCAAGTCAATAAACATTGTGTAGTTAGTTAGCCTATAGTCCATATACTGGCAATTTGATGTATAAGTAGCCAACTAACATTAGGTAGCTAACAACATACTGCTGGAATGATATGCTATACGGTTCGTAAGGACAGCGTAGCTAACAAATTGTCAGCCAATATAACGTGTAAGGTAACTTATTTGAAAAGTTATTACTTTATTACATTGCTCAACATTTTCTTAACGTTTGTCATAGTTAGTTAAAGCAATGAATCTGTAGCTGCTCTCATTGTACTTCGACTGCATATTTTCCACCATTTTCTTCAAATCTGGAAATGATGTGAAGCCACGCCCATTTTCTGAAGAATTGCATTACAGGCCCTAAAGTATGGGAATAGTGTCCATGTCCCGCCCTGGCCTTATTATTCTTTGTTTTCTTTATTATTTTGGTTAGTTCAGGGTGTGACATGGGTGATGTATGTGTTTTTCCTCCTGTCTATGGGTTTTGTATGTCTATGGGTGTTTACTAGTCTAGGGGTTTTGTATGTCTATGGGTGTTTACTAGTCTAGGTGTTATGTTTGTCTATGGTTGCCTAGATTGGTTCTCAATTAGAGGCAGCTGTTTATCGTTGTCTCTGATTGGGAACCATATTTAGTCAGCCATATTCCTAGGGTATTTCATGGGTTATTGTCTATGGTTAGTTGCCTGTGTCTGCACTTGTTTATATATAGCGTCACATTCGTTTTGTAAGTTTGTTTAAGTGTTCTTTGTTTCATTAAATAAGAAGATGTATTCGTCTCATCCATACAAAGAAAGTGACAGTCCACTGCGTGTATACTTCATATTTTGGCAAATTTAGTACGACATCCGGGAACTATATCCACACTATGACCAATAAGCATACTATATACTCAATTCACATCACAAATAGTATGGTTAGTGCAGTTAGTTAGAGTATACGAACACAGCTATAGTGAAGTCAGCACATCCCTAATTCAGAGGACAAGCTCCTTGCAGAAAAAGAGCCCAGACAGACCATGTTTTGCCGAGTTATCAACAAAAAGTGGTTTTGAGCGATGCAAGTTAATAAACGGACCCTGTGAAGGGTGTTTAGGGTTGTACAGTTACGTTTAGTTTGAGGTTCCAAAAATATTTCATTTTCTTAACCCATCTGTAAATGAAAGCGTAGGTTTCAAGTATCATGCTAGCTAGGCTTGGGTGTTAGTCTGGGAGAAGTTACAGAGGAGACGGGTGGGACGAAAGTAACATAACGTTAATTGATGACCTGGAATAAAATGTAAAAGACATTTAAGGACAGGCCATCCTATAGTTCATATTGCTTTTATAATGTTAGCAAAATATCAAAGTGACAGAATGTTTGAAAATGATATATGACATCATTAGAATGATGCCTTAATCAATTGACATGATGGATCAGCTTATCACAAGCTTTTATGGACAGGTTAGTGGTTAAAACATATATCTTTATGATTCTGGGGGTCAATTACCTTGTGTCAAGCCATGGAAATGTGATGAGCATGATGAGAATAAAAACGTTTATTCTATCAAGACATGAGGAGCACGCATGACATGGACAGCTGGAGCACCTGATTGGTAGGGCTAAGCATGACATGGACAGCTGGAGCACCTGATTGGTAGGGCTAAGCATGACATGGACAGCTGGAGCACCTGATTGGTAGGGCTAAGCATGACATGGACAGCTGGAGCACCTGATTGGTAGGGCTAAGCATGACACGCACAGCTGGAGCACCTGATTGGTAGGGCTAAGCATGACATGGACAGCTGGAGCACCTGATTGGTAGGGCTAAGCATGAATAGTTATTGAAAATTGTGAAAAACATCTACTACATTCCCATTGAAGTGAGATGAGAAAACTGTGGTTAATATAGCTAATATGTAATGCATTTTAGTCTGATTAACATTGTAAGGCAAAATATTGTGGTTGCGCAATGTTGTGATGTTGACGCATGGTTCATTTTCATAAATTTAGAACCTATAGCATACAAAAAAAAATGTATTTAGACAGCCACCAATTGTGCAAGTTCTCCCACTTAAAAAGGTGAGAGAGGCCTGTAATTTTCATCATAGTTACACTTCAACTATGACAGACAAAATGAGAAAAAAATCCAGAAAATCACATTGTAGGATTTTTAATGAATTTATTTGCAAATTATGGTGGAAAATAAGTATTTGGTCACCTACAAACAAGCAAGATTTCTGGCTCTCACAGACCTGTAATTTCTTCTTTAAGAAACTCCTCTGTCCTCCACTCGTTACCTGTATTAATGGCGCCTGTTTGAACTTGTTATCAGTATGAAAGACACCTGTCCACAACCTCAAACAGTCCCACTCCAAACTCCACTATGGCCAAGACCAAAGGACACCAGAAAAAAAATTGTAGACCTGCACCAGGCTGGGAAGACTGAATCTGCAATAGGTAAGCAGATTGGTTTGAAGAAATCAACTGTGGGAGCAATTATTAGGAAATGTTAGTTAGGTCAGGGTGTGACTTGGGTGGGCAATCTAGTTTTCCTATTTCTTTGTTTGGCCTGGTATGGTTCCCAATCAGAGGCAGCTGTCTATTGTTGTCTCTGATTGGGGATCATACTTAGGCAGCCTTTTTCCCACCTTAGTTTGTGGGATCTTGATTTTGTATAGTTACTGTGTAGTCTGCAGAACGTTACGTTCATTTATTTTTTGGTGTTCATCTAATAAAGAAAGATGTACGCTTACCATGCTGCACCTTGGTCTCCTCATTCAAACGACGAGCGTAACATGGACACTTTATAAGTGTAAGGGTGTAGCAAGGATCGGACCAAGATGCAGCGTGGTAAGTGTCCATAATGTATTTAATGAAGACAAAATGAACACTAGAACAAAAACAATAAATGATGACGTGAATTACAAAAGCCGAAACAGTACCGTATGGTGAAAAGCACAGACACGGAAACAATCACCCACAAACCCGAACACAAAACAAGCTACCTAAATATGGTTCCCAATCAGAGACAATGACTAACACCTGCCTCTGATTGAGAACCATATCAGGCCATACATAGAAACGGACAAACTAGACACACAACATAGAATGCCCACCCAGCTCACGTCCTGACCAACACTAAAACAAGGAAAACACAACAGAACTATGGTCAGAACGTGACAATAAGTGATAAAAAAATGTTTTTTTGCTGATACAGAATAAAGATATCACAGGATATGATCAGATGATAAATTGGCTTTATTCAGTGCCAAATGCATGGATCATGAATTACATCCAAATTCAGGATAGGAATCTTGTTTTTTAAAAGGTTGGTGCCATTGAATTTCTCCCAAAATGTAAGTTTTAGCTAAATAAAATTCCCCTTAAATTATCCAATTTCCATAAGCAAGTGTTACTATCCTGGTTATGTATGCAACAAAAGTTAAACATTCATCTTCTGCTACCATTTCTGTCAAGCCGTCTATGCATAGTTTGATGCATATGTTATATAAATCCAACATATGCACCACACAGAATGCACTGCGACTGCCTTGGCAATGCAATGCTGCAAGGCCAACTCATAATGTACTTCTGGTGGACCAAAATGCAAAGACAGTGTTGGTGTGACCTAGGTGTTATATTTTGACACGAGGCATTAGTTCTATTTTTGAAGCGTGATGTGCTGCTAGTCCCGTCTCTCCCATCTCCTCATTGGTTTTTAGTTGCATATACCCACGTGGGTGATTGAAAGATGAACTGAGATCCACACTCCAGTCCAGTTGGTGGTGGTATGCACCTTAAAGTTTCGCCATATAAAGTCCACAGAAGAAGAAGACTGAAGGAGGAGTGATCAAGATAAAAAAAAAATAATAATAAAAATAATTACTAGAAACTAACTAGGATTCCCCTTTCATCTGTGGATTACTTGAGAACACATGATTTTGTGACTCAAAATGGGTCAAAATTCTACAAAGATCCAGGAAAAAGGACATTGTATATTTCAGTTAAAATAACCCAATGTTTATATCTCAGGACAAATTAGCTAGCAACAGAAGGCTAGCTAGCTAAATGGCCATCAACTTATTATGTATTTCGACCTGTCCCCAAATTAATATAGTTTGGTCAGAGTTTGTTTTGATATTTCAACCTGCGTGTCCTGATCGCATCTGGTGTGGGGGGACAAAATCAACATGCGTACGATGGCGCACGCATGCGTGTGCCTGGTCTAGTCAGCATGTAAGAATAGGGCTCGAAATGGATGTTGATGATGAAAAAGACAATAACATATCGCAATGTACCAAGAGAGATATGGAGAAAGAGATGGAAAGAGATTGGGGCAACATGCTTCTCAAATTTCCTTTACTAAAATGCTGGATGTCACAAAATGCCCCTGTGTCATGCAGGGTTGGGGTGATGGGGTCAAGTCAGGAAGTAAATTGAAATTCCCATTCCCATTTTTTCCTCAGAGGAGCTTTGATTTCAGTTTACTTTCAGAATTGAAAAGGAATTGACTCCAACCCTGGTGTCGTGTAATATATTGGTGCAAGGTTCAGCTCGTATACTCTTCATCTTCCAGTATTAATTGCACTGATTGGTTAGAGCGTTATCTGAGATTATGATCACAATTAACATGACTGCTACTGAGTGTAAAGCAATGAGAAGTAATTTACTCCCTCTTAATACCTTTTCATCTATGCTCTCTAACCTTCTCCATCTCTCTCCCTGTCTACATATAACTTTTGTGGAGAAACTCAACCCTGTCCACAGTATAAAATTAGGAATTATAATAAAAAAAATTCAGAACAGTAATTTAATAGGATCTCTATGGTCCACAGTCTCTCTCTATCGCTCTCTCTCTTTCTGAGCCTTCTCCCATCTAGTATGGACTGTGTTGATTTTTAAAGAGGGTTTGCAATGGAGGGTCCACAGAGATTTGAACACAGTTGAATGGGACACATGTAGAGGAAAAGGGAGAAAATGACAAAAAGAAAACATTCAATTCCAACAACATATTCACTCACTCATATACACACACAGGCACACACACTCAAACTGATGTGGAAAAGAACATATGAACAAAATTGTCTATTTAATGGGGATCAAGAGGAGAGAGAGCTGCATCCACACTGATTTTCTTCACTGAAGAAAGTACAGGCGCCACAACACTGGCGACAGACAGACAGAAGGAGAGCTATGCAGTTACAACCATATCCCTCTCAGCACCACCGGTCTTTCTCTTAGCCTCTACCTCCTTTCCTCCTACTCCACCACCCTCCAGAACACCTGCAGTGAGGATCAGCCCTCTGGATAACACATCACATGACATCAACGAAGAACTCACTGGGGTTGCCCATGGCCATGCGGAATGATTGTCGTGAGGCGGTGAGTTCAGGGGGCACGGAGGCTAGGTCTCGGCCCGGGGGCGACCCAGGGGGGGCCGTGATGGGGAGGGAGGGCGGCGGCTGGGCTGGCAGGCCGGGGGGTCCGTACACCAGGCTACCGCTGTGGGAATGGGTGCTGTGGACACTGTGGGCCAAGCTGATCAGGCTGTGCATGCTGTGCTCGTTAGGGGGCACCGCCACTGAGCGATCACTGGGGGCATTTTCCTTCCTCAGCTCTGATTCGCTGCCACTCCCTGTGTGGCCTGTGGACTTGGACTCGCCACCACCAGCACCACCGCCTGCCCCCCCAGCAGCCTCTTCCTTCTTACTGCCACTGCAGTTGGACCCGCTGCTACGACTCTCTGCAAAGGAGAGAGAGAAAGGTTGAGAGTTAAAGGTGTATAGTCTACACAGAGTATTAAGGTGTGTACCCTGCATTCGGAAAGTATTCAGACCTGGTAACTTTTTCTTCATCAATGTACACACAGTACCCCATTATGACAAAGCGAAAAACGTTTTTTAGAAATGTTTGCAAATTAAAAAAACAGAAATACCTTATTTACATAAGTATTCAGACCCTTTGCTATGAGACTCGATATTGAGCTCAGATGCATCCGCTTTCCATTGATCATACTTGAGATGTTTCTACAACTTGGAGTCCACCTGTGGTAAATTCAATTGATTGGACATGATTTGGAAAGGCCAAACTGAGCAGTCGGGGGCAAAGGGCCTTGGTCAGGGAGGTGACCAAGAAACCAGTGGTCACTCTGACAGAGCTCCAGAGTTCCTCTGTGGAGATGGAAGGACAACCATCTCTGCAGTACTTCACCATTCAGGCCTTTATGGTAGAGTGGCCAGCCGGAAGCAACTCCTCAGCAAAAGTGATTAATCGGATGACTGTTATTTATTTTATCAACTAACTATGTTTAATTGTTATCTGATTAAATTAATCATGTAACAATTTATTCCTTATGAGTTTGGGGTGTAACGGATGTGAAACGGCTAGCTTAGTTAGCGTGGGCGCTAAATAGCGTTTCAATCAGTGACGTCACTTGCTCTGAGACCTTGAAGTAGTAGTTCCCCTTGCTCTGCAAGGGCCGCGGCTTTTGTGGAGCGATGGGTAACGATGCTTCGAGGGTGACTGTTGATGTGTGCAGAAGGTACCTAGTTCGCGCCCGGGTATGGGCGAGGGGACGGTCTAAATTTGTACTGTTACATTGATGCTGTTGACCCGGATTACTGGTTGCTGCGGAAAAAGAGGAGGAAGGTCAAAAGGGGGGTGAGTGTAACGGATGTGAAACGGCTAGCTTAGTTAGCGTGGGCGCTAAATAGCGTTTCAATCAGTGACGTCACTTGCTCTGAGACCTTGAAGTAGTACCCCTTGCTCTGCAAGGGCTGCGGCTTTTGTGGAGCGATGGGTAACGATGCTTCGAGGGTGACTGTTGATGTGTGCAGAAGGTCCCTAGTTCGCGCCCGGGTATGGGCGAGGGGACGGTCTAAAATTATACTGTTACAGGGGCACCACGGGAAAAGTTGTTTAATGAGTTACTATCTCCTGACTTAAACTCTAAAGATATCTGTATATCTCTTACATCAATAACAGTCACTTATGAATCATTATTACCTCATATCAGTCTCATTTTGAACGTAGCATAGTCCTTGATATCTGCAAGAACCCTAACCTTATTGAGGAATCAGCAATACACAAATGATTTATTTACTAACTAACTTAATAATAACACAGAATACATAAACACACACACGGTATCGGTTATTGATTACTAACGTAATACAATGAAAACAGGTCCCTAGTGGACTAACAAAAGCATGGCCGTTTGGTTATAAAAGATGGAGGGATGGAAAGAGAGGGAAAGAGAGAGACAAAGAGAGTCAACAATCGTTGTTACATTTGGAAGCTACGCTCACGGAAATACGAATACTTAGCACCCTAACCACCGCTCATTCGGATTAGAAATGCAATATATATTTATGCGTCGCTGTCTATCTCTGTTTAACTAGATGGGTCCTATGGTGAAGTTGTTGAGGGATGTAAGACTCTGGTTTATCCACTAGAGGTCACAATGTCCTTTGTAGAGCTTCTCTGGTAGTGGAGTGTTTTTTAGACAGATACATCAGATGTACCAATGGTTGTCATAGAGCCGTGGTTCCCAAACTTTTTATAGTCCCGTACCCCAAACATTCAACTTCCAGCTGCGTACCCCCTCTAGCACCAGGGTCAGCCACACACACAGTTTATTGCCATCAGTGTAAGCCTGCCACACACACACACTATACAATACAGTTATTAAACATAAGAATGAGTGTGATTTTTTGTCACAACCCGGCTCATGGGAAGTGACAACAAGCTCTTATAGGACCAGGGCACAAATAATAATAATAATATAATAATAATTTTGCTCTTTATTTAACCATCTTATGTATAAAATCTTATTTGTTCATCGAAAATTATGAATAACTCACCACAGGTTATGAGAAGGGTGTGCTTATTAATAGGATGCACATAACTCTGTAATGTTGGGTTGTATTGGAGAGAGTCTGTCTTGAATCATTTCCCACACACAGTCTGTGCCTGTATTTAATTTTCATGCTAGTGAGGGCCGAGAATCCACTCTCACATAGGTACGTGGATGCAAAGTGCATCAGTGTCTTAACAGCGCGATTTGCCAAGGCAAAGATACTCTGAGCACAGCCCTATCCAAATATCTAGCAGTGGCTTCTGTACTTCTTAAGGCTAGGTAGCAGTACTTTGACGTCTGGATGAAAAGCACGCCCAAAGTAAACTGCCTGTTACTCAGGCCCAGAAGCTAGGATATGGGATGTAATTGGTAGATTTGGATTGAAAACACTCTAAAGTTTCTAAAACTGTTAAGATAATGTCTGTGAGTATAACAGAACTGATTTGGCAGGCGAAACCCCGAGGACAAACCAGCCAGGGAAAATGAAATTTGAGGTCATAGGATTTCCCAATTGTTTTCTATGGGAAGCCCTATTTATGAGGAACCTGGTTGCAGTTCATTTGGCTTCCACTAGATGTCAACAATCTTTAGAAATTGGTCAATGTTTTTCTTTTGAGAAATGAAGAAGTAGTGCTATTCATTCCATGTGTCACTCTGAAGGTCCCTACTATTTTGGTTCGCGTGAACAGGAATTGGAAACAGATTATCCCGTCTTAAATTATATTGATTATTTACATTTTAGGATACCTGAGGTTGGATTAGGAACGTTGTTTGAAATGTTTGGACCAAGTTTACAGGTAACTTATTAGATAATTTGTAGTCATGTTGGGCGAGTTGGAACCAGTGTATTTCTGAATCAAACACGCCAAATAAATTGACATTTTGGGGATATAAAGAAGGAATTTATCGAACAAAACAACCATTCATTGAGTCAACGAGACATTTGGGATTGCAAAAAGAAGATCTTCAAAGGTAAGGCATTTATTATATCGTTCTTTCTGACTATTCAACCTGCCTGGTTGAAAAAGCCTTTTTGAAATCTAACACAGCGGCTGGATTAACAAGAAGTTAAGCTTTATTTTGATGTATTACACAGATATTTTTGTGAATGTTGAATATTAATATTCTTGTTGTTTGAATTTGGTGCTCTGCAATTTCACTGGATGTTGTCAAATCGATCCCGCTAAAGGGATTGGCGCGTGAAGGGATCACTAAGAGGTATTAACAAAGTTAACCATTTTCACTGTAGTGTCCAAAACGTCTTTCAAGCTGTCAGGCATTCCCTTGGCAGCAAGAGCCTCTCGGTGGATGCTGCAGTGTACCCAAGTGGCATCGGGAGCAACTGCTTGTAAGCGCGTTACCACTCTACCATGTCTCCCTGTCATGGCGTTTGCGCCATCAGTGCAGAAAACAACACATCTTGACCACTAAAGTCCATTTGATGTCACAAAGCTGCCCAGTACTATAAAAATATCCTCTCATGTTGTCCTGGTTTCCAGTGGTTCGCAGAAGTGGATGTCTTTCTTAATTGACCCCCCATAAACCTAACGGACATTTACCAGGAGCTGTGCCAGGCCCGCCCTGCCTGTTGACTCATCCAGCTGTAATGCATATAATTCACTGGCTTGTATGTGAAGCAGTAATTTACATTTACATATATTTAAGATATTGACATATATGTAATTCATTAACAGGGGTCTGACTTTATAGTAAGTACAGCATCCTATGATACAAGGCATTTATGTAATAAATTACAATGGGTCTGACTCCAAGGAATGAGTGTTACACTGAGGCCTGTACTCTGGAGCGGGATCGATTTGGAGGTGGAGGGTCCGTCATGGTCTGGGGCGGTGTGTCACAGCATCATCGGACTGAGCTTGTCGTCATTGCAGGCAATCTCAACGCTGTGCGTTACAGGGAAGGCATCCTCTTCCATCATGTGGTACCCTTCCTGCAGGCTCATCCTGACATGAACTCCCAGCATGATAATGCCACCAGCCATACTGCTCGTTCTGTGCGTGATTTCCTGTAAGACAGGAATGTCAGTGTTCTGCCATGGCCAGTGAAGTGCACGGATCTCAATCCCATTGAGCACGTCTGGGACCTGTTGGATCGGAGGGTGAGGGCTAGGGCCATTCCCCTTAGAAATGTCCGGGAAATGGCAGGTGTCTTGGTGGAAGAGTGGGGTAACATCTCACAGCAAGAACTGGCAAATCTGGTGCACTGCAGTACTTAATGCAGCTGGTGGCCACACCAGATACTGACTGTTACTTTTGATTTTCAGCCCCCTCCCCCTTTGTTCAGGGAAACATTCCATTCCTGTTAGTCACATGTCAGTGGAACTTGTTCAGTTTATGTCTCAGTTGCTGAATCTTGTTATGTTCATACAAATAATGTATGGACTAACATCCCACGTTTTCTGGCCTGTAGAGTTTAAACCATTTGTCATGTTCAGCCCATGCTGTACATTGGCTGGTCCCGTAGTGGTCTCAAGGTTTATTATTCAGGTTCAGGTTCCCGACAACTATACACACCATCATAAAAAAAGTAGATCTGTAACAAAGAGGTTTCAGTCTGCCCATACTGGAGAGTTTCTGCAAACTATTTATGACTGGCTGTTAAGTCATAAAACCGGCCCAACAACTGCCTCTCTCCTAACCTGTGGGAGCGAGGGGGGTCTGACTATCTGTCAGCCACTGCCAGGTGATCTGGCACCTTTGATCATCACCAAGGAGAGAGAGTCATGAAACCGCTTGGAGTTTGCCAAAAGGCCCCTAAAGACTCTCAGACCAGGAAACCTGGCACCATCCTTACGGTGAAGCATGGTGGTGGCAGCATCATGCTGTGGGAATGTTTTTCAGCGGAAGGGATTGAGGGAAAGATAAACTGAGCAAAGTACAGAGATATCCTTGATGAAAACCTGCTTAGGACCTCAGACTGGGGTGAAGGTGAACCTTCTAGTAGGACAACGACCCTAAGTACACAGCCAAGAAAACGCACCAGTGGCTTCCGGACAAGTCTCTGAATATCCTTGAGTGGCCTAGCCAGAGCATAGACTTGAACCCGATCGAACATATCTGGAGAGACCTGAAAATAGCTGTGCAGCAAGCTCACCATCCAACCTGACAGAGCTTGAGAGGATCTGCAGAGAAAAATGGGGGAAACTCCCAAATACAGGTGTGCCAAGCTTGTAGCGTCAAATCCAAAAAGACTCGAGGCTGTAATCACTGCCAAAGGTGCTTCTACAATGTACAGAGTAAAGGGTCTGAAAACGTATGTAAATGTGATGTTTCCGTTTTTCTATTTTTTTTATTATACATTTGCAAAGAATTTGAGAAACCTCTTTTTCTTTGTACTTATGGGGTCCTTATTGTGTGTAGATTGATGAGGAAAAACAATGAATCCATTTTAGAATAAGGCTGTAATGTAACAAAATGTGGAAAAAGTCAGTCCAGTCATTTGGTTTGCCTTTCTGTGTGTGTCTCTCTGTTAGTTTGCGTGTATGTGTAGCGGAGCATCTCACCTTCGCTGTGCTGGCTGCCTGCACTCCCCCCCCTTCCAGGTTGGCTTTGGGGAGGCTCGTGCAGAGGGTGTGGGTTGTAGGGCTGTGGGATGGGGTACTGGTAAGGGAAAGCCAGGGGCCAGGGGGCAGCCCCAGGGCGGGGCAGGGGAGCAAGGGTGTCTTGGTCGGACGCCCCACTCGACCAATCGTGGTCTCCCAGTGAGAGGTTAGCCATATCTGAGAGAGAGGGGAGGAGAGGAGAGAAAATGGGAGGAAGGGAAGGGAGAGAGTGGAGGAGAAGGGGAAGGAGTGGAAAGGGACAAACGTGTTAAAGAAGAAAGAGTAAAGGAGAGGTGAAGAGTCATAAAGAAAGCTATCTTGTGGAAGACAAAGGGATAATAAGACTCATTGCCACAGAGGTCTCCGAAGATGGAGAGGTGAAGAGTCATAAGGAAAGCTATCTTGTGGAAGACAGAGATAATAAGACTCACTGCCACAGAGGTCTCCGAAGATGGAGAGGTGAAGAGTCATAAAGAAAGCTATCTTGTGGAAGACAGAGATAATAAGACTCACTGCCACAGAGGTCTCCGAAGATGGAGAGGTGAAGAGTCATAAAGAAAGCTATCTTGTGGAAGACAAAGAGATAATAAGACTCATTGCCACAGAGGTCTCCGAAGATGGAGAGGTGAAGAGTCATAAAGAAAGCTATCTTGTGGAAGACAAAGGGATTATAAGACTCACTGCCACAGAGGTCTCCGAAGATGGAGAGGTGAAGAGTCATAAAGAAAGCTATCTTGTGGAAGAGATAATAAGACTCACTGCCACAGAGGTCTCCGAAGATGTAGTAGCACTGCTCAGAGAAGGTGATCTTGTTGACGGTGTGCCGGATGTAGCCGGCCTTCAGCAGGTTGCTGGCGTACTTCCTGGCCTCACGGCGGTCAGTGAAGCCCTCTATGTGATGGTAGAGCCAGTCCACCACGTCCGAGCCTGGGACAGAGACAGACAGATGGAGAGGGTGAGAGAGACCTTAACAATAGTCCCTATGAAAGCGAGACAATACAGACAGAAGAGCGAGTGAAGAGAGCAAAGTAAAGAGAGAAAGAATACCTATGAAGGCGGAGGGGATTGTGATCTTGAGCCACATCCTGTCTCGCACCTCCAGGCCAGACTCTGGATTGGCCATCGCTTTGGCAATTGCTGCCATGTCGCTGTGAATGGATAAATGAAAGTCATCGAGCCCTGGGAGGGAAAGAAGGAAAGAGCAACAGTCAGATAGCTGCAGCAGTGAAACAACCCAGCAGGCAAAACTGTAAAAAACTGGTTGAAATGACATCCTAACAACATTATTTCAACCAGTTTCTGGTTGTAATAATAATTTCACCCAGTCTTGCCCACTGGGAAACACCAAGGGAGCCATTCATTCATTCATTCAGCAGCAAGCGGGAAATGAAGTAAGCAGAAGTGGCAGTCGTGCAGCAACCCACTAGGGAAAATGTATCGACAAGATGGCAGGATTGACTTTTCTGTCATCAGGGTCAAGTTATACGGACTAAAATAGGACACATTTTTCTACACGTCTTTTTAGAGACCAGAAAATTACGTGTTTGCCTGGTTGTAATCTGGGACGTTGCTTCGACCAGAATACAAACCCAAATGATGTTATTTTCTATCAGATGTCTTGATGTCGTCACAACCAGATTTCGACCACAAACTTTTGTCATTGGGTTGTCCCATGCCAACTTTTGCCCGCTGGGGATGGTGGAGAGGGAACGGGAGGGGTGACTTACGCTCAATCTCAGGGATGGAGCTTGTGATGGAGGAGCTGGTGGAGGTGATGGTGGTCAAAGAAGGGCTCATACCATACACTGGGTACGCCCCCGTCATTGCTGCGGTGTGGGACACCCAGGCAGCAGGGTCTATGGGACGGATCGGCTCACCTACACAGAGAAAGAGTTGTTTTGTCTCTGTGGAACATGGTAAAACACATTTACATCGATTCCCCCCCCCCATAAAAGCAAATTAAATGTCAAATCTTAGAGGTGACATTTGATCCTCCCAAGAAGAAAATATATCCATCTGAGGAAGTTTTTACAAAGTCATTACGTCTAATTACATGATGCTGTGTGTGAGTACTCACTTCTCGGCAGTGTGAAGCATCCTCGGGGGTTAGGATCCCAGCACTTAGCCACAGTCAGAGTAATAGGGCTGTCAACAATTACACACAGCAAACACTCAGTTTACACACAGTTTATACACACACAAACCAGCAGCAATGTGTGATACTCAGCACGTATCAGTGTGTAGGTTTCAGTGTGTGTGAGACTGCTCCTTACCCTGGCTTATTCACAATCCCCCTCAGTACTCTTACTGCATCATCACTGTGTGATACTCAGCACGTATCAGTGTGTAGGTTTCAGTGTGTGTGAGACTGCTTCTTACCCTGGCTTATGCACAATCTCCCTCAGTACTCTTACTGCATCATCACTGTGTGATACTCAGCACGTATCAGTGTGTAGGTATCAGTGGGTAGGTTTCAGTGTGTGTGAGACTGCTCCTTACCCTGGCTTATTCACAATCTCCCTCAGTACTCTTACTGCATCATCACTGTGTGATACTCAGCACGTATCAGTGTGTAGGTTTCAGTGTGTGTGAGACTGCTCCTTACCCTGGCTTATTCACAATCTCCCTCAGTACTCTTACTGCATCATCACTGTGTGATACTCAGCACGTATCAGTGTGTAGGTTTCAGTGTGTGTGAGACTGCTCCTTACCCTGGCTTATTCACAATCTCCTTCAGTACTCTTACTGCATCATCACTGTGTGATACTCAGTAGGTTTCAGTGTGAGAGAGACTGCTCCTTACCCTGGCTTATTCACAATCTCCCTCAGTACTCTTACTGCATCATCACTGTGTGATACTCAGTAGGTTTCAGTGTGTAGGCTTCAGTGTGTGAGAGACTGCTCCTTACCCTGGTTTATGGACAATCTCCCTCAGGACTCTGACTGCATCATCATTGCTCATGTTTTCAAAGTTAATGTCGTTCACCTGGAGAAGAGGGGATGAGAGATGGGGTGATGTAGAAAAGGGAGAGAAAGAAACCAGGAAATCCTACCAACCAAGTCCAATTAAAGACCCCAAAACCATTCCTCTTATTCTCACTTTCTTTGCCACTTAAAAATACTTTAAAGCACGACTTAAGTCATTTTTTGGGGTATCTGTATTTCACTATTTATATTTTTAGAACATTTTACTTTTTACTCCATACATTTTCCACTGACACCCAAAAGTACCCAAAATATTTTGAATTCTTAGCAGGACAGGAAAATGGTACAATTCACACACTTATCAAGAGAACATCCCTCAAAATCCCTACTGCCACTGATCTGGCGGACTCACTTAATTTGTAAATTATGTCTGAGTTCTGGAGTGTGCCTCAGAAATTACAGCCCAAATAAATGCTTCACAGAGTTCAAGTAACAGACACATCTCAACATCAATTGTTCAGAGGAGACTGCGTGAATCAGGCCTTCATGATCAAATTGCTGCAAAGAAACCACCAGGTCACCAGGTGCACGGTGTTTCCTCCGACACATTGGTGCGGCTGGCTTCCGGATTAAGTGGCCATCATGTCAAGATGCAGTGCAGCTTGGTTGGGTTGTGTTTCGGAGGATGCACAGCTCTCGACCTTCGCCTCTCCATACGGGAGTTGCAGCAATGAGACAAGACTGTAACTACCAATTGGATACCACGAAATTGGGGAGAAAAAGGGGTAAAAGTTTAAAAAAAGACAACAAAAAAAGAATAAGACTTGCGTGGGCCAAGAACAATAGAGCAATAGACATTAGACCGGTGGAAATGTTTCCTTTGGTCTGGAGTCCAAATTGGAGATTTTTTGTTCCAACCGCCGTGTCTTTGTGAGATGCGGTGTGGGTGAACAGACGATCTCTGCATGTGTATTTCCCACCATAAAGCATGGAGGAGGTGTTATGGTGTGATGGAGCTTTGCTGTTGACACTGTCTGTAATTTATTTAGAATTCAAGGCACACTTAACCAGCATGGCTACCACAGCATTCTGCAGAAATACGCCATCCCATCTGGTTTGGGCTTATTGGGACTATCATTTGTTTTTCAACAGGACAATGAGTGATAACGTGCTGCATCAGATGACCTGGCTCCACAATCCCCCGAGCTCAAGCAAATTGAGATGGTTTGGGATGAGTCGGACCGCAGAGTGAAGGAAAAGCAGCCAACAAGTGTTCGGCATATGTAGGAACTCCTTCAAGACTGTTGGAAAATCATTCCAGGGGAAGCTGGTTGAGAGAATGCCAAGAGTGTGCAAAGCTGTCAACAAGACAAAGGGTGGCAATTTGAAGAATATCAAATATAAAATATATTTGGATTTGTTTAACACTTTTTTGGTAACTACATGATTCCATATGTTATTTAAATATAATTTCAGCAATTACATTAACTTTTGATACTTATGTATATTTAAATCAAATACTTTTAGACTTTTACTCAAGTAGTATTTTACATGATCACTTTCAATTTTAAGTAAGTCATTTTCTATTGGTATCTTTACTTTTATTCAAGTATGACAATTGGGTACTTTTTCCACCAATGTTAAACACAAACGCTCAACAAACACCTGCAACAGCATGTCTCCAGGCTCGATGCGTCCGTCGGCGGCCACCGCCCCTCCCTTCATGATAGAGCCAATGTAGATTCCTCCATCTCCTTTCTCGTTACTCTGACCTACAATACTGATGCCCAGGAAGTTATACTTCTCTGCATGAAGGGAGGGAGGAGGAGGAGAGGAGGAAGGAAGAGTAATGACAAGAGAAAGAAAGAGTGTTGAACAAAACAAAGGATACCTTCCCTACAGATGTAAACCAATAGCCAGAGTGAAGGATACATATGAATCCCTCTGAAAGGGGAGTCTTTGGCCTCTGATGTAAACCAATAGCCAGAGTGAAGGATACATATGAATCCCTCTTTGAAAAGGGAGTCTTTGGCCTCTGATGTAAACCAATAGCCAGAGTGAAGGATACATATGAATCCCTCTTTGAAAAGGGAGTCTTTGGCCTCTGATGTAAACCAATAGCCAGAGTGAAGGATACATATGAATACCTCCTTGAAAAGGGAGTCTTTGGCCTCTGGGCTCGTATACACAAAGCGTCTCAGAGAAGTTCCGATCTACTGGTTGAATCAACGTTGTTTCCACATCATTTCAACCCCAAAAAACAATGCGATAGCGTTGAAGCAAAGGGGGAAACTAACTGGATTTGCAAAAAGTCATCAACGTCAGGGCATTTCATATTTTTTTCACCAGACTTTTAACCTAAATCCAATGGCATGGTGAAATGTTTTGTTGATTTCAAGTGGAATTCACGATAGTTGACAACTCATCCAAATGTAAATCCAAATTAGACGTTGAGCTGACTTCTGTGCCCAGTGGGTGGTCTCTGAATCTTGAAGTCAATCCATAAATCACCAATGATATATAAAATATCATATAGATGTAAAGTTATATACATTACACAGATATAGATGAACAGTACCACTCACCCATATTTAAAGTGACAGTGATGATGTTCAGTGACATGGTGGAATCTGTGACGCTGCTGAAAGAGGACGACTGGACAGGAGGAGAGGGAGGAGTAGAGGAATGACTGAAAGAGATAGAGGTGAGGACATGCACAAGGACCACTGAACACAAAGCAAACTGGCATCTGTGTGGTCTGTGTGTGTGTGTGTGTCTTACCCTCTCCATCCGTGGAGCTTTGGGTTTCCGCCGCCGCCGCCGATGTCGTCTCATGAGCCTCGACGAAGTGCTCTGCTCCGTGGAGCCACTGAACCTGCGGGTGATGACATCTCAGCGGCGATACAACTCACTGTGGTGTCATGACACACAATGCACACTCATCTGCCAGTGGTTGATTGGCCACATGTGACTCCATCCATTTGAGCCAATCTTAGCTGTGGCCATTGAGCTCAAAGGGAAAAGCAACAGTCTTTTGTATGGCTTTTCTAGAGCATATGATTTGTGGGCACTTGAATAACAGTAGATAGCGATCACGTAGAGTGGATACATCAAATGGATTATGTCATGTTTTCATGTGATAGGACACCTTTTTAGTGTCTTGGGTAAATGTACACTACATGACCAAAGTATTCGGCCACATGCTCATCAAACATCTCATTCCAAAAATCATGGCCATTAATATGGAGTTGGTCCCCCCTTTGCTGCTATAAACAGCCTTCACTCTTCTAAGAAGGCTTTCCACTAGAAGTTGGAACATTGTTGCGGGGACTTTCTTCCATTCAGCCACAAGAGCTTTAGTGAGGTCAGGCACCGATGTTGGGCGATTAGGCCTGGCTCGCAGTCGGTGTTCGCATTTCATCCCAAAGTTGTTAGGTGGGGTTGAGGTCAGGGTTCTGTGCAGGCGAGTCAAGTTCTTCCACACCGATCTCGACAAACCATTTCTGTACGGACCTCGCTTTATGCACGGGGCCATTGTGATGCTGAAACAGGAAAGGGCTTTCCACAAATTGTGACCACAAAGTTGAAAGCACAGAATCGTCTAGAATGTAAGTGTACACTGTAGTGTTAATATTTCCCTTCACTGGAACTAAGGGGCCTAGCCCAAACCATTATTTCTCCTCCACCAAACTTTACAGTTGGCAATATGCATTGAGGCAGTTAGTGTTCTCCTGGTATCCGCCAAACCCAGATTCATCCGTCGGACTGCCAGATGGTGAAGCATGACTCATCACTCCAGAGAACGTGTTTCTACTGCTCCAAAGGCGGCGAGCATTACACCACTCCAGTCGATGCTTGGCATTGCACATGGTGATCCCAATGAACCCATTTCATGAAGCTCCCAATGAAAACCATTTCATGAAGCTCCCAATGAAAACCATTTCATGAAGCTCCCGATAAACAGTTATTGTGCTGACGTTGCTTTCAGAGGCAGTTTGGAATTCGGTAGTGAGTGTTGCAACCGAGGACAGATGATTTATTTACACGCCAAGCGCTTCAGCACTCGCTGGTCCTGTTCTGTGAGATTGTGTGGCCTACCAATTCACGGCTGAACCGTTGTTGCTCCTAGACGTTTCCGTTTCACAATAACAGCACCTACATTTGACCGGGGCAGCTCTAGCAAGCCAGAAATTTGACGAGCTGACTTGTTGGAAAGGTGGCATCCTATGACGGTGCCACGTTGAAAGTCACTGAGCTCTTCAGTAAGGTCATTCTACTGCCAATGTTTGTCTATGGAGATCACATGGCTTTGTGCTCGATTTTATACCTGTCAGCAATGGGTGTGGCTGAAATAGACAAATCCACTAATTTGAAGGGGTGTCCAAATACTTGTATATACAGTGTACGTGAGTGTGAGTGTAATTGGTCCTAACCCGTCAAGTCCTATTTACAACCAACACTGGCAGCAATGAATGAGGTGATCTCTTCGTATTTAAGGGATGTTCCACTCAAATGACAACTTAACCCGATTTTTCCATTTATCATACTAGCTGTAGTTGTTTTGGGATATTTAGTCCCCTCACTGAGATAATTAAAAGCCATTTTTCTGTTGATCCGTGTGTGTGTGTGTATGTATGTGTGTGTGTGTGTGCGTGTGCGCGTTTGTTTGTGTGTGTGTGTGTATGTGTGTGTGTGTGTGTGTGGTGCTCACCGACTAGATGCATCATCGTCTTCAGAGTTGAAAAAGCTTGTTGTCTCCAGCTCAGAACTCATCAGCGTGGATGAGCTCTCGTACCCCGCCAGCTCCGGTCGCCGCGTCTCCCGCTCTGGACGCGTGTGACCATTCAGCCTGCCACCTGAGGAGGACGCCAGGCAAGCGGAAGAGAGGAAAAGTCAACCGAATAGTGTTCAGTAGAAACAAATCGGAAGAACAGAGACATGGGAAGGGAATACCTGAATGCAAATTTTCATTTTCAAAACACCAGTTTTTTGTAAGCAAAATGTTTTGCCATGGTATGCTCTAATAAGAGTATGAATACTAATCATTATGAATACTACATAATTACCTTTTCATACTATGTGCCAACCCAACCGAACTGTGCTGGTTCCGATATTTTCTTTTCAGCACGGTTCAACTACGGTCTAACCAGGCAATCTCAGTATAGCTTGGCTTCGCTTGGCCCAGCTAGGTTCAGAATATACAGTGCATTCAGAAAGTATTCAGACCTCTTGACTTTTTCCACATTTTGTTACGTTACAGCCTTATTCTAAACTTGATTAAAAAAAACATTTTTTTTCTCATCAATCGACACACAATACCCCATAATGACAAAGCGAAAACAGGTTTTTAGAAATTCCTTATTTACATAGTTATTCAGACCCTTTTCTATGAGACTCGAAATTGAGCTGCGGTGCATCCTGTTTCCATTGATCATCCTTGAGATGTTTCAACAACTTGATTGGAGTCCACCTGGAGAAAATTCAATTGTTCGGACATGATTTGGAAAAGTACACACCTGTCTATATAAGGTCCCACAGTTAACAATGCATGTCAGAGCAAAAACCAAGCCATGAGGTCAAAGGAATTGTCCGTAGAGCTCAGAGACAGGATTGTGTTGATGCACAGATCTGGGGAAGGGTACCAAAACATTTCTGGAGCATTGAAGGTCCCCAAGAACACAGCAGCCTCCATCATTCTTAAATGGAAGAGGTTTGGAACCACCAAGACTCTTCTTAGAGCTGGCCGCCCGGCCAAACTGAGCAATCAGGGGAGAAGGGCCTTGGTCAGGGAGGTGACCAAGAACCCGATGGTCACTCTGACAGAGCTCCAGGGTTCCTCTGTGGAGATGGGAGAACCTTCCAAAAGGACAACCATCTCTGCAGCACTCCACCAATCAGGCCTTTATGGTAGTGGCCAGATGGAAGCCACTCCTCAGTAAAATGCACATGAGAGCCCAAATTGAGTTTGCCAAAAGGCACCTAAAGGACACACAGACCATGAGAAACAAGATTATCTGGTGTGACGAAACCAAGATTGAACTCTTTGGTCTGAATGCCAAGCATCATGTCTGGAGGAAACCTGGCACCATCCCTACGGTGAAGCATGGTGGTGGCAGCATCATGCTGTGGGGATGTTTGTCAGCGGCAGGGACTGGGAGACTTGTCAGAATCGAGGGAAAGATGAACGGAGCAAAGTACAGTGAGATCCTTCATGAAAACCTGCTCTAGAATGCTCAAGACCTGGCGTGAAGGTTCACCATCCAACAGGACAACGACAGGTGTGCCAAGCTTGTAGCATCATACCCAAGAAGACTTGAGGCTGTAATTGCTGCCAAAGGTGCTTCAACAAAGTACTGAGTAAAGGGTCTGAATACTTATGTAAATGTGATATTTCAGTGTTTTATTTGAATGCATTTGCAAACATTTCTAAAAACCTGTTTTTGCTTTGTCATTAAGGGGTATTGTGTGTTAATTGATGAGGGAAAAAAACAATTGAATTCATTTTAGCTGTAACGTAACAAAAGGTGGAAAGGGTCAAGGGGTCTGAATACTTTCCCACTGTAGTGTACATATTTTTTATTCCTAACATCCTCTCTCTTCGACTCCTTCTCAGTGTCAGAGAGAATCATACAGGGCATTGGAGGAGAAGACCCCCACCCCCCCCCTGACATTTTGATAAGGAATCAAGGTGATTTTGAGGTTCACCCATTGACTCTTTGGGGTTGGGTGGACTGGACCGTCGGCATCAAATGAACACACATGGGCACCCATGATTCAAACCCTGCCATTAGGCACAGATCTAGGATCAGGTTACTCCCCCTACGTCCTTTAAGGGAGAATGCAAAAAATGACTAGATCAGCATCCATGGGCAACTTCCTCCTATTCCTCCAATAATGGCTAAATGTGGTTATCACTGCATTATATGTTATGACTCCTATGCAGTTAGTACATTTATATATCATTAACTTCATAATACAACACAAAGTAAGGTATGAATCAATTGAATTCTTAATGACATCTCTATGGACCCACCTTGGTGGTTCAAATGTAATACATGTATGCATTTTGGGGTACATCGAGACAGAATAGGCAGTATTGGGATGCACTCTTGTCACATGGTACCCTACATGTTAACGACACCACATTTCACACAGAACAAGGCACTCACTGGGCAAGTTTCTTTTGCCATATAGTCATCCCAGCAGCCTATTTTCAAGATGGCCGCCATTAACTTCAATGGGGAGGAACTGTATTGATTTTGCATGACCATAACTGAATAAGTAATTGGTGTAATAAGACAGAAAATGGCTTCAAATATTTGTTACAATGAGGGTAACACAAAATCGGCCCAAGTATGTAACTTTCTAGCAAAATATTACCAGAATAGTAGTAAAAATATGCCAAAAAAAGCAGTCTGAATTTTGCAGCCATTTCAAATATTTGACATTAAAACACTTAGAAAATGTTTTAGGAGCATTCACTGTTGTCTATTTATAAAAATTATATATGATTCTATAAATTGTGTTAACATCAAGAAATGCGATGTGAAACCTGCCCAGTACATGGCAACCTGTATAAAATCCCAGCAAAGAGGTACAGGTAACCCATTTTTGCAAAATGCATTCATTATGAGTGCACCAAACTTTACATGAAGCTGGGAAATGTCTAAACAATGTTGCCTAGCTATTGGTTATTTATTCATTGGGTACACATTTTCCAATATGGCCATCAACAGGCTCTATTGGTTTTAATTGGATTGGTCTGACATTTCCACAACTCACAATAGGTGGAATACTCCCTAATGATAATACCAAAAATATTATAGTTATGGAGATAATGCAACCAATTTAGCCAGGTTTGCAAAATACTGTATATAATCTTTGTAAAATTACAATCATAATTTTTCCCCAAAATATGCCAAAAACGCTATTCATATAACTGTTTGTGATCAGTATTTGGATCTCTTATTTCTATATTTTATTTTCAAAAAATTAAAAATGTATCTATAATATTCCTAAAGGGATCTTTCACTCATTTGAAGTGATTTTAATGATAGACAATATTGAATCCATATACACTAGATTCCAACATAACATTCTAACAAACTGCCTTACGATGAGGGCATCAACTTACATAGCTGGTAAAGTATTAAAGCCTTCGGTTTACAACCTTTATAGATTGTGTCTAGTTACACTATTTATGGATTTGTTTTTATATTTAAGCAATAAGGCCTGAAGTGATGTGGTATATAGCCAATATACCATAGCTAAGGGCTGTTCTTACGCACAACACAATGCGGAGCGCCTGGAAACAGCCCTTAGCTTTGGTATATTGGCAATATACCACAAACCCCCAAGGTGCATTATTGCTATTAGAAATTGATTACCAACTTAAATAGAGCAGTAAAAATAAATGTCTTGTCATACCCGTGGTATACGGTCTGATATACCACGGCTGTCAGACAATCAGCATTCAGGGCTCGAACCAACCAGTTTTAGGTTGGTTTAGGCAATCACTGAACTGATCAATTACAAAGATTATGGATATACTGACAAGATTCATGTCTCTCCGCTGTAACAATGGGAGTCGTTGTCCACAAAGCGGCATGGCGGTCTGTCTAGCTCCCGCTTATCCTTTCTTTGGATTGGTGGATACATCTCATCAGGGGTGCAACTTTCACTGGGGACGGGGAGGACATGTCCCCACAACATTCTGAATTTGCATTTTTTTGTCCCTGCAGTTTTATCATCGGAATATGATGCAAAACAAGGCAACGGTTTGCTTTAGGACCATGCGGGGATGCCCCCGAGTGGTCGAGTAGGCTGTTTGAAGTGTTTATCTGACTGGATTAAAACTAAAATGCCCCTCCCCCCACCACACACTTCTTAAACAAAAGTTGCGCCCCTGCATCTCATTATTGTAATCCTTTTTAAAATATTAGATGAGGGTTGTTGACATCAACCACCTGTATTCAATGGAGAGAGATGCTTTGCTACTCGCCTCAGGCCATGAATATGCCTAGCCATCTCGAGACAACTCCAATATGAAATGTTTTTTTTTTCTCAAAGTTGCCGGGATGTCATGTGTCCTACTTATATCAGGGCACTCGTGTCAACTTAAGCATCACAAAACTTCCATTTGATCAAATAAACATCACATAGCAAATAAGCCATTCATTTTTACCTCCACACAAAAACTCCTTGAAAGAAACACCAAATGCTGGAGGGAGACAGATTTTCTATCGAGTTTGGGCCTCTTCCTCTTCCTCTCTGTCAATTAGCTCAGCTGGTCAGGTGTAGTGCCTAGTTGGAACAAAATCCAGCAGTACCTGTGGTACTCCAGGAACAGAGTTGCTTAACATTGGTATAGGGCCTACTGAATTGTATTGGTTAGTGGCTGCTGAGGGTTGTCGAGGGCATCAGCAATAGCTCAATTGCTAAAATATTGGATTTTTTCTAATCACCAATTGCATAATTTCAATAAAATGGGACTGAGTCACTGGCTTACTGGTGTTCTTCCATGCCGTCCATAGGAGGGGTGCGTCACTTGAGTGGGTTGAGTCACTGACGTGATCTTCCTGTCCGGGTTGGCGCCCCCCCCCCCTTGGGTTGTGCCGTGGTGGAGATTTTTGTGGGCTATACTCAGCCTTGTCTCAGGATGGTAAGTTGGTGATTGAAGATATCCCTCTAGTGGTGTGGGGGCTATGCTTTGGCAAAGTGGGTGGGGTTATTTCCTGCCTGTTTGTCCCTGTCCGGGGTTATCGTCGGACGGGGCCAGACTGTCTCCCGACCCCTCCTGTCTCAGCCTCCAGTATTTATGCTGCAGTAGTTTATGTGTCGGGGGGCTAGGGTCAGTTTGTTATATCTGGAGTACTTCTCTTGTCCTATCCGGTGTCCTGTGTGAATTTAAGTATGCGTTCTCTAATTCTCTCTTTCTCTCTTTCTTTCTCTCTCTCGGAGGACCTGAGCCCTAGGACCATGCCTCAGGACTACCTGACATGATGACTCCGTGCTGTGCCCACTCCACCTGGCCATGCTACTGCTCCAGTTTCAACCCTGACCTGTTCACCGGACGTCCTACCTGTTCCAGACCTGTTGTTTTCAACTCTCTAGAGACAGCCGGAGCGGTAGAGATACTGACATTTCCTCCTGAGGTGCTGACCTGTTGCACCCTCGACAACCACTGTGATTATTCATATTTGACCCTGCTGGTCATCTATGAACATTTGAACATCTTGGCCATGTTCTGTTATCTCCACCCGGCACAGCAAGAAGAGGACTGGCCACCTGTCACGGGTGAGCGCTACTGGAGGAGAAGTCAGGTGCAGGAGAGCAGAGAGTTGTGAACAGGCGCACACTTTATTTAGACAGGAGCAAACAGCAGACGGATGCTACTGCGTCAAAACCTCCAGCAAAAATGGCAAATGTGCAAAGCGCGAAAACAGTCACAAAAGCTATAGTTTACCAAATAAACATACCTTCGTGAAATAAACACGAAACATGGAAACCCAGCCTGGCGCAACACATAAAACACGTAACAAAACAATTCCACACAAAGACATGGGGGGGGGACAGAAGAATATACAGCAATGTAATTAAGGAATGTAAACCAGGTATGTAGGGAACAAGACAAAACAAATGGAACAATGATAAATGGAGTGGCGATGGCTAGAAGGCCGGTGACGCCGAACGTGGAAGTCGTGACACCACCCCTCATAGCCTGGTTCCTCTCTTGGTTTATTCCTAGGTTCTGGCCTTTCTAGGGAGTTTTTCCTAGCCACCGTGCTTCTACACCTGCATTGCTTGCTGTTTGGGGTTTTAGGCTGGGTTTCTGTACAGCACTTTGTGACTTCAGCTGATGTAAGAAGGGCTTTATAAATACATTTGATTGATTTGTAGGTCATTCTCCCTGACCTCCATAACAGGTATATTTATTACATTATTTCAATAAAGAGTGGGAGCATGCTTTTGGTGTCTTATGGTACCCTGTAGGTTTTCTACGGTCTGAGAGTTTAAAAAAAAAACAAGAAACGGGAAGAACCAGGGAGAAAATACGACTCTTTCAGATCTTGAAAGGAACGAAGCCCTTGCAGGTTGAAAATATCCTTAAAAATAGACCAATGAGCGAATGTAAAGCACATAGAGGCCAGATAAAATAAAATTGTTATTCCAAATAGGAGATAACTCGTGAAAAGTACAGGTTTTGCCCAGATAATTATTGACTTGGAAACAAACCGTCAATAAATATTTCCCCCCAGTAGATCCCATAAAAAGATTAGGCAGTTTTTGCTTTATCCCAGAAGGAAGGTCCTGAATTCTAATTGAGTGGGACTTGCCCTCCTCTATTATTTCCCAGTACGACCAATATCCCGAAAACAAATACAGTTGAAGTCGGAAGTTTACATCCACTTAGGTTAGAGTCATTACAACTTGTATATCAACCACTCCACAAATTTCTTGTTAACAAACTATAGTTTTAGCAAGTTGGTTAGGACATCTACTTTGTGCATGACACAAGTAATTTTTCCAACAATTGTTTACAGACAGATAATTTCACTTATAATTCACTGTATCACAATTCCAGTGGGTCAGAAGTTTACATACACTAAGTTGACTGTGCCTTTAAAACAGCTTGGAAAATTCCAGACAATGATGTCATGGCTTTAGAAGCTTCTGATTGACATAATTTGAGTCAATTGACTGTGGATGTATTTGAAGGCCTACCTTCAAACTCAGTGCCTCTTTGCTTGACATCATGGGAAAATCAAAAGAAATCAGCCAAGACCTCAGAAAAAACATTGTAGTCTGGTCTATCTTTGGGAGCAATTTCCAAATGCCTTAAGATACCACGTTCATCTGTACAAACAATAGTGCGCAGGTATAAACACCGTGGTACCACGCTGCTGCCATACCGCTCAGGAAGGAGACGCGTTCTGTCTCCTAGAGATTAATGTACTTTGGTGCAAAAAGTGAAAATCAATCCCAGAACAACAGCAAAGAACCATATGAAGATGCTGGAGGAAACAGGTACAAATGTATCTATATCCACAGTAAAACAAGTCCTATATCGACATAACCTGAAAGGCCACTCAGCAAGGAAGAAGCCACTGCTCCAAAACCACCATAAAAAAGCCAGACTACGGTTTGCAACTGCACATGGGGACAAAGATCGTACTTTTTGGAGAAATGCCTCCTGGTCTGATGAAACAAAAATAGAACTGTTTGGCCATAATGACCGTTGTTATGTTTGGAGGAAAAAGGGGGAGGCCTGCAAGCCGAAGAACACCATCCCAACTGTGAAGCACGGGGGTGGCAGGATCATGTTGTGGGGGTGCTTTGCTGCAGGAGGGACTGGTGCACTTCACAAAATAGATGGCATCATTGGGCAGGAAAATGATGTTGATATATTGAAGAAACATCTCAAGACATCAGTCTGGAAGTTAAAGCTTGGTCGCAAATGAGTCTTCCAAATGGACAATGACGCCAAGCATACTTCCAAAGTTGTGGACAAGCCCTGACCTCAATTCGACAGAAAATTTGTGGGGAGATCTGAAGAAGCCTGTGCGAGCAAGGAGGCCTACAACTCTGACTCAGTTACACCAGTCCTGCCAGGAGGAATAGGCCAAAATTCACCCAACTTATTGTGGGAAGCTTTTGGAAGGCTACCCATAACGTTTGACCCAAGTTAAACAATTTAAAGACAATTCTACCAAATACTAATTGAGTGTATGTAAACTTCTGACCCACTGGGAATGTGATGAAAGAAATAAAAGCTGAAATAAATAATTCTCTCGACTATTATTCTGACACTTCACATTCTCTAAATAAAGTGGTGATCCTAACTGACCTAAGACAGGGAATTTTTACTAGGATTAAATGTCAACAACAAGATATATAAAAGGTGTTAAAAACATAGAAAGCGGTTATCATATATCAATTTGATCAGGGGCTTGTGGGGAACAATTTAATACCATCAAACCTTTGCCACACCAAATTGGACACATGTTTCTGCTGGCCCATGGACTATAAGTGGGATAGGCTGTGACATGAAGGCAGATGGACAGACACTAAGACTTACCATGGTCATGAGTGTCTTTCTCTTTCCTTCGCGGCCTCTCCCTCTCCCTGCCCCGGTCTCTCTCCCGCTCCCTCTCTCTCTCTAGCAACACGACTGACTCAGTCTCTGTCTCATTGTCCTGAATGCCGGCAGCGTTCGCACTGATGGGAAGGTTAAATAAAAGGGGGAGTAAAAGAGACGAAAGAGAAAGAAAATAAATGAATTCAAAGAGAAGGGATTATATTTATTTTCCCTTCTCCTACACACAACTGTCTGACAGACACACAAAGGCAAGTCTTTGTTGCAGACCCATGCCGTTTAAGTGTCAAGTGCTGCTATCAGAATGTCAGTATGTTTTAGTGTCAGCCTCACCAGAGAGGAGCTAGCTACAAAGAGAACGTGAGCGCCAGTCTGTCTGTAACTGCTGCATGCATGTGCACACCATGTATGTGTGGTTATGTACATGCATACACGGACACACACGCGCATATGTGTGTATTATGCATGAGGATGAGCATATGGGTGTGTACATTTGAGAGCTGCAGTGGGCAAAATGGCATTAACCAGTTCTGACCAGCAGAGGGAAAGGGGTGTTCTCTCTGTGTGTGTGTGTGTGTGTGTGTATGTTGTGGGTGTCTGATTAAGACCTTCCCAGCTGGCTGATTTAATATTGACCCCGAGCTCCCAGGGGGTAGGCAGAGAGAGACACAGACATACAGATAATAGATATGATTTCAATAAAATACAAAAAATCACACACAGAGACACAGAAACACACACAGTATTTAGCTCTACACCTCACCATAGCTAAGTCAAGGCCACTTCCACAACACACGAGAGGGAGGAGGGGGGAGGGGGGGGGGGGGTTAGGTTAGATGGTCAACTAGAGTCACACACATGCATACACAAACACACACTTTGCAGATACTGACTGAAAAGAGGGGGGTCTTGAGTCTCCGATGCCACCGGTCCTCTCCAAAGGAGGTGGCAGCTCTGCCTGGCTATCTGCACACACAGAACCCCCATCGGAACCCCCATGAGAACCATCTGCTGACACCAACTGGGGAGAGAGAGAGAGAATGACAGAGAAAGTATTATTATTGCTTGTGCTTACTTTGGCACTGTAAGTGATTTCACTTTCCATGTCCAAAAAGTATATTGAATTGAGAGAGAGAACGTGAATGAGTGAGTGAGATAATGATGGCGAGAGAGAGAGGTGAAGGGGACTTAGACAAACCTCAAGGAAAACCCTTTTCCCTATTATATTGCACTACTTAATACCAGAGTCCTATGTTTGTCATTATACTACTAACTTTATTCTCTGTCTAGGGCTTTATTGAAAAGTAGTGCTCTATAAGAGGAACCGGGGAATCCTTCGAGACACAGACACAGTGAGACACATACAGATAGTGAGTAACAAAGTCAGTCATGATTTTGAGTATAAGTGTGTATGCGTGACAGTCTGTCGGAATTGTAAATGTGCTTATTGACTAGGTGGACACAAGACAGACACACATACAGTCCTCCATTGACAAACACACACACATGCCCCCTTTTCTCAGATTCAATAAGTAAGGCCCAGGATATTTCAGGAGCGTTGTGGAGCATCCTGTGATTCCAGTTAGCTAATCTAATCAGCTGGGGAAGTAGGGAGACGTGTTCTGGTCTGCCTCCTAAGCATCCACCAACATAGTGCAGGACGAAAGCACTGGGGAGCAGCTTTATACTATGTGCGGGGCTAATTATTATTTTATTTTTTATATATACACTACCAGTCAAATGTTTGGACACACCTACTCATTCATTTTTACTATTTTCTACATTGCAGAATAATAGTGAAGACATCAAAACTATGAAATAACACATATGGAATCATGTATTGTAGTAACCAAAAAAGTGTTAAATCAAAAATATATTTTAGATTTTGGATTCTTCAAAGTAGCCACCCTTTGCCTTGATGACAGATTTGCACACGCTTGACATTCTCTCAACCAGCTTCATGAGGTAGTCACCTGGAATGCATTTCAATTAACAGGTGTGCCTTGTTAAAAGTTAATTTGTGGAATTTCTTTCCTTAATGCCTTTGAGCCAAACAGTTGTTTTGTGACAAGGTAGGGGTGGTATACAGGAGATTGCCTATTTGGTAAAAGACCAAGTCCATATTATGGCAAGAACAGCTCAAATAAGTAAAGAGAAATGACAGTACATTAATAAGACATGAAGGTCAGTCAATACGGAAAATGTCAAGAACTTTGAAAGTTTCTTCAAGTACTGTCGCAAAAACCATTAAGCACTATGAAGAAACTGGCTCTCATAAGGACTGCCACAGGAAAGGAAGACTCAAATGTACTTCTGCTGCAGAGCATAAGTTAGTTTCTAGCCTGTAAAGAAGGTATCTGTTTTTTAATTTTTAATACATTTGCAAACATTTTGGAAAACCTGTTTTTGATTTGTCATTATGGGGTATTGTGTATAGATTGATTGCTGAGGAGGGAAAAATGTATTTAATCCATTTTAGAAGAAGGCTGTAACGTAACAAAATGTGGAAAAAGTCAAGAGGTCTGAATACTTTCTGAATGCACTGTAGCTGGTCTTGGCTGAGTCATTCCATCTCAGACAGCGATGGACTTTGGTTTCTAGAGCACAACCGAGAGTACACAAATTAATGACAAAAACCAACCAACTACACACACAGCTCTCAAATGCACACACAAAATCATCATCACACACAGTTGCAAACACACAGCAGGAGAGACACACAGACACACAGCTCCCAAATGAGCGAACCATCTGAAGCCAAAACAGATCCCACCAAAACCCAATTAAACAAGTGTGTTAACTGTTGCCTAGCTAGTAAACAGTCACACACACACACACACACACACACACACACACACACACACACACACTGTTCATCTCATTCCATAATTCCACACATGCATCCTATCAAGTAGTGTTTTACAGCTGAATTCTGATAATAATTGTGAGTTATACCGTCATGTGACCTTTACATAGAGTAACACCACGGTGTGATGCATTTCAAAAGTGTTAGGAGTGTTAACATACACAGGCCTCTCTCTTCCAGACCTCCTGATGAGGGACGCCTGCATACAGAGGGTTCATGCAGACATACGGAGAGAGAGAGGGAGCAAGAGAGACCGAGAGACCGATGGAGAGAGAACGAAGAACCGGGCTGTGGTTGAAATGAGTGAGAGAGAAACACGGAACTGCGGTGGAATTGAGAGAGGGCATAGGTGATGACGGTGATAAACATGAAGAACAGTTGCTCACCCATGACACGACCCGGCCGTTGAAACAGGGAAGTTTGGCATTGTCGTCTGAGATCTCCTCCTTCACCACCCTGAGGGGAGAAAGGAGGGAGTCAAAAATCCACCGGGTTACACACATCACAACATTAAAGGCAACCTAATATATATATATATATATATATATATATACTATACAGTGGGTTCCGAAATTATTGACACATTTGATAAAGATGAGCAAAAAGGAATGTATACCTAATAAACTGGCCACTGAGTGTGTGTGTGTGTATATATATATATATACATACACTGCTCAAAAAAATAAAGGGAACACTTAAACAACACAATGTAACTCCAAGTCAATCACACTTCTGTGAAGGTGTCATATTGAAAGGTATTGAAAACAGAACTTCCGGTTCCGGTGGCATGCAACATAACTATGAGTTAACTGACATATTTTCAAATAATTGTCAACATATAACACCACATTAAGGTTTGGGACGTTCACTGTATTACAAGGAGCAACAGCAGCTCTATTTCACTCCAGCAGGTAGCATAATCTGTCCATTCACAGTTCACCTGTGGGAAACATGTCAGCTATCAACACCCGACAACAGAAAGAGTTGGCCGCTACTATCAGGAAATTACCTCTGCCCTCGACTCGCAATTATATCCGGTAAATGAATATCTTGCACTGCTTACTTCTAAAGTGGATAACGACTCAACTAAAGCGGAAAGTTTGGAGACAGCGGTCAATGTGACAGAGGGGGACTCCATGACCTGCAAACAACACAAACTAACCCTTTACAGCCTGAGCGAAATGATCCATTTCTTGCTGGATCATGAGCCCTGTGTGCATTAATGAGCTCTGCGTGCATAATTTGTTGGTGTAAAACCATATATGAAAACATGATACATAATTTGAAAGCTGAGAAACAGCCCTTTCAACTGATATGACATCCCCATCAATAAAATTGTAATCAGTCAAGAAATAACACCTGTGAAAATGTATCTTATATAAAAATCAATACTTTCCCCCCCCCAACCAACTGCCATTTACACAACTGTATAATGAAGATAGAGAAAACCTTATTGAGTCTTCCTTGTTTTGTAATGATTGAACATCTGCAATCAGAATAGAAATACCTTTTACTGTGAACACGTTACAGCTGTTTTAGTGACCGATCGCATTTTCTATGTAATGTTCCTTGATCAGACACTTTATCTGGATAGTATATTAAACAAAAATCTGCACCAAAAATAATTACAAATAGCATTTAGTCTTACATTTGACAAAGACAAACAAGTACTATAATATTAATAAAATATGAACTTTATTGAAAGAACAAGGTTAGGGGGATACATTGTCTCATTCACACCTGTAAAAAAAAAAAAAAAAGGTACAAGTTATCTCCATCATAGCCATAACGTTACAGTATATACAACATTCATCTCAGGGATATTGCAATCAACATTGATCTGACCGAGGATCGACGCTGGGCAGCATCTTAGACCTGGAGGGTGGGGGAGGGGGACAGGCATCAGTTGGCATGGAATCAAGCATTTCTAGAACTTCCCTAAACCAGTGTGAGCACAGTGGTCGATCTATTTTATTCAACATCAATATGGAGTATAATCTTTAATATTTGCATCATGTGTCTGGACATACTGAGCCATCTGCTCGTGGGATGCCTTCCTCAAGTTCTCAGTCTGTTTGACAGCCAGACCTCTGCCACGACCCAGCTCCTGTAGTAGAGAGATTTATTCCTAAGGTAACAAAGAGGGAATTCTTGCATGAAATTGATGAGTACCTTCGGGGGCTGCCCTACACTCCTCTGTCAGCTTAGTGTAGGCCAATGCCAGGTTCCGCCTGAACAGGAGGAACAATAGTTTATCATCTTTCAATGCTAGGGATGCGTTCCAAATGGTACCTTATTTCTTAGATGGGGCATCAGTGTAGACATCTCTAATAGTAACCGGATTCAAACTACCTGGAGTGCCTCAACCTAAAACAATTTTGGTCCTCTGCTATGCATAACCGCTTGTCCTCGCATTCAGGTGCTACTCAAACAAACCACATCCTATTCTCCTTTCTATCTATCCTGTAACAACACCAACATATTCTAAAGTAGTCCTCCAGTACATTGAAGTTTCATTCTTTCTGTTCAGCCAAATGTTAGTGTGGTGCCATTTAGCCAACTCCTATGTATAGCCAACTTCGATGGTAACATGGCATGACAACATTCATTCAATAGGATAAACAGATCTTAGTCAAGGCTAGCCAAATGTTGATTCTCTGCCAGTCAATGTTCAACTTTCTGTCCTGTCCTGTGTGTGTGTTCTGTTACCCTGGCTTATTGTATTGTGCTCACTTGGGCAGTGAGGGTGTGTCCTGTGAGGGTGTGTCCTGTGAGGGTGTGATTGTCCCTCAGCCCTTTCTTCAGGATCAGCATGTTGTCCAGTCTCTGCCTGTCCTTGTCACCGTGGGGACAGCTTCTACAGTGTCCTCCTCACAAAGGTCTGAGAGCTGACAGTCCACCACACTGTCCTACAGAAAGAGAGAGTATTTAAAAATCATAGACCTGCGATAGAGAGATAGGAGAGAGAGATATATAGAGAGACGTACCAGTCAAAAGTTGAGACACCTACTGATTAAAGGGTTTTTCTATATTTTTACTATATAGAATAATAGTGAATACATCAAACTACGAAATAACACATATTTCAATCATGTAGTAAGCAAAAAAGTATTAAACAAATCAAAATATATTTTAGACTCTTCAAAGTAGCCACGCCTTGATGACAGCTTTGCACACACTTGGCATTCTCTCAACCAGCTTCAACTGGAATGCTTTTCCAACAGTCTTGAAGGAGTTCCCACATATACTGAGCACTTGTTGGCTGTCCAACTCATCCCAAACCATCTCAATTGGGTTGAGGTCAGGTGATTGTGGAGGCCAGGTCATCTGATGCAGCACTCCATCATTCTCATTCTTGCTCAAATAGCCCTTACACAGCCTGGAGGTGTGTTGGGTCATTGTCCTGTTGAAAAACAAATGATAGTCCCACTAAGCGCAAACCAGATGGGATGGCGTATCGCTGCAGAATGCTGTGGTAGCCATGCTGGTTAAGTGTGCCTTGAATTCTAAATAAAATCACAGACAGTGTCACCAGCAAAGCACCCCCACACCATCACATCTCCTCCTCCATGCTTCATGGTGGGAACCACACATGCGGCGACACGGCGGTTGTAACCAAAAATCTCAATGTCCATTGTTCGTGTTTCTTGGCCCAAGCAAGTCTCTTCTTATTATTGGTGTCCTTTAGTAGTGATTTCTTAGCAGCAATTCAACCATGAAGGCCTGATTCACGCAGTCTCCTCTGAACAGTTGATGTTGAGATGTATATTTTACTTGAACTCTGTGAAGCATTTATTTGGGCTGCAATTTCTGAGGCTGGTAACTCTAATGAACTTATCCTCTGCAGCAGAGGTAACTCTGGGTCTTCCTTTCCTGTGGCGGTTCTCATATGACAGACAGTTTCATCATAACGCTTGATGGTTTTTGCGACTGCACTTGAAGAAACTTTCAAAGTTCTTGAAATGTTCCGTATTGACTGACCTTCATGTCGTACGGTAATGATGGACTGCTGTCCCCCCCCCCCCCCCCCTTGTCACAACACAACTGATATGCTCAAATGCATTACGGAAAGAAATTCCAAAAATGTACTTTTAACAAGGCACACCTGTTCATTGAAATGCATTCCAGGTGAATACCTCATGAAGCTGGTTGAGAAAATGCCAAGAGTGTGCAAAGCTGTCATCAAGGCAAGGGGTATATATTATATACATACATACATACGCATGCACGGGAAGTATTCAGACCCCTTCCCCTTTTCCACATTTTGTTACATAACAGACTTTTCTGAAATGGATTCAATTTAAAAACTCCTCATCAATCTACACACAGTGCTCCATAATGACAAAGCAGAAACATGTTTTCAGATTTTATGGCAAATACCTTATTTACATCAGTATTCAGACCCTTTACTATGAGCCTCTCAATTGAGCTCATGTGCATCCTGTTTCCATTGATCATCCTTGAGATGTTTCTACAACTTGATTTGGACTCCACCTGTGGGAAAATCCATTGATTGGACATGATTTGGAAAGGCACACACCTATCTACAGTTGAAGTCAGAAGTTTACATACACTTGGAGTCATTAAAACTCATTAATAACATGTTGGGGCTAGGGGGTACAAGGAGTTCCCTAAAGGGAACACCCCCCCCCCCCCCCCCCCCCATTCAGCTGAAGAAAATATTATTTAGAAATATTTAACTTTCACACATTAACAAGTCCAATACAGCAAATGAAAGATAAACATCTTGTTAATCTACCCATCGTGTCCGATTTTTAAAATGTTTTACAGTGAAGACACAACATATATTTATGTTAGATGACCACCAAATTCAGAAACATACACATCGATTTTATAGTCACAAAAGCATAAATATAGATAAAATGAATTACTAACCTATGATTATCGCCATCAGATGACACCTATAGGACATCATGTTATACATGTATTGTGTGTTTTGTTCGATAATGTGCATATATATATATATAAAAAAAAATCTCAGTTTACATTGGCATGTTAAGTGCAGTAATGTTTTGATTCCAAAACATCCGGTGATTTTGCAGAAATACTCACAATAAACATTGATAAAAGATGCAAGTGTTATTCACAGAATTAAAGATAAACGTATTCTCTATGCAACCGCTGTGTCCGATTTCAAAAAAACTTTATAGAAAAAGAATAATCTGAGAACCGCGCTCAGAACCCAAAGAAATAGCTGCCATTTTGGCGTCAACAGAAGCTACAAAAAACACCATAAATATTCACTTACCTTTGAATATCTTCATCAGAAGGCAGTTCCAGGAATCCCAGTTCGACAATAAATGTGTTTGTTCCATTTGTTCCATAAAGTTCCAAAAAGCCCATAATTTAGCCACTTGTTGTTAGCTTGTTCAGCACGGAATTCAATCCTCAAAAAGCACGAGCAATTCCTCCAGACAAAAACTTAAAAAGTTCCGTTACAGGTCGTAGAAACAAGTCAAATGATGTATGCAATCCATATTTAGGATGTTTTAAACATTAATCAGCAATAAGGTTCCAACCGGAAAATTTCATTGTCTGAAGAAAGGCATTTGAATGCAAGAACACTCTCTCGTGACCGCGCGCAATGAGACCACCGACTCAAAGAGCTATTTGAGCCCCTCCTTTATAGTAGAATCATACAACCAGAATCTAAAGACGGTGACATCTTGTGGAAGCCCTAGGAAGTGCATGCTCATCCATATCTAAGATGGACATCAAATGGCACTGTTTTCAAAATTGAGTTCACACTTCCTGTTTGGATTTCTTCTCAGGTTTTTGTCTGCCATATGAGTTCTGTTATACTCACAGACATAATTCAAACAGTTTTAGAAACTTCAGAGTGTTTTCTATCCACCAGTAATAATAATAATATGCATATATTCCCATCTGGGAAAGAGTAGGAGGCAGTTTATTCTGGGCACGCCTTTCATCCAAAAGTGAAAATGCTGCCGCCTAGCCCCAACAGGTTTTAAAGTCATTAAAACTTTTCAACCACTCCACAAATTCCTTGTTATCAAACTATAGTTCTGGTTCTCTAGTAAACTGGTTCTCTAGTAAATTGGTAGGAATGTCTCATGTTATGTTCAAGAAGGGCCTTTTTCCCTTTATTCAGATTATACCGGCCCAATTTCGATTGTTTGAAAAGGAACAAATGTTTTAAACAAGCCTTAGAAAGTTGGTTGCAATTTCAGTTTAATCCACCTGAAAAGACAGAACAAATAATACAACAAATATTGTGGTTAAATTCAAATATACTTTTGATTTAAAAAAAATGTATTTTTTGAAGAAATGTTTAAAAAAGGTATAATTTTAGTGAATGATATCATAAATAGGACTGGTGGAGTTATGTCACACATGCAGCTAACACAGACATATGGAAATGTCTGCTCTACCCAAAATTACAACCAATTAATTGCAGCATTACCACAAAAATGGAAGAGGCAAGTAGAAGGGGAAAAAAGTAAGGAACTTGTATGTCGGCCCTGTATTAAAGAACATAAATGGTTAAAGAAAAATAAACGATATAATGACTCTGCCTCCTCACAGCAGAATCTGCAGAGCTGGGAAGATTGTATCTCCCATATACAGTGGGGCAAAAAAGTATTTAGTCAGCCACCAATGCACTACACAAAATAGATGGCATCAGGTGGTAGGAAAATTATGTGGATATATTGAAGCAACATCTCAAGACATCAGTCAGGAAGTTAAAGCTTGGTCGCATATGGGTCTTCCAAATGGACAATGACCCCAAGCATACTTCCAAAGTTGTGGCAAAATGGCTTAAGGACAACAAAGTCAAGGTATTGGAATGGCCATCACAAAGCCCTGACCTCAATCCTATAGAAAATTTGCAGGCAGAACTGAAAAAGCGTGTGTGAGCAAGGAGGCCTACAAACCTGACTCAGTTACACCAGCTCTGTCAGGAGGAATGGGCCAAAATTCACCCAACTTATTGTGGGAAGTTTGTGAAAGGATACCCGAAACAATTAAAAGGCAATGTTACCAAATACTAATTGAGTGTATGTAAACTTCTGACCCACTGGGAATATGATGAAAGAAATAAAAGCTGAAAAAAAATAATTCTCTCTAGTACTATTCTGACATTTCACATTGTTAAAATAAAGTGGTGATCCTAACTGACCTAAGACAGCAAATTTTTACTAGGATTAAATGTCAGGAATTGTAAAAAAAAAAAATAATAAATAAGTTTAAATGTATTTGGCTAATGTTTATGTAGTAAGCAAAAAAGTGTTAAAAAATGGATTAAATAATTCCAGGTGAAGCTGGTTGAGAGAATGCCAAGTGTGTGCAAAGCTGTCATCAAGGAAAAGGGTGGCTTTTTGAAGAAATATATTTTTGATTTGTTTAACACTTTTTTGCTTACTACATGATTCCATATGTGTTCATAGTTTTGATGTCTTCACTATTATTATACAATGTAGAAAATAGTAAAAATAAAGAAAAACCCTTGAAATGAGAAGGTGTTCTAAAACTTTTGACCGGTAGTGTATTTTTTCTTCAATCTACCCAATACCCCGTAATGACACAGCAATAACAGTTTTTTTGCAAATAGATAATTAAATATCACATTTACATAAGTATTCAGACCCTTTACTCAGTACTTTGTTGAAGCACATTTGGCAGAGATTACAGCCTCGAATCTTCTTGGGTATGAGACCATGAGAAACAAGAATCTCTGGTCCGATGAAACCAAGATTGAACTATTTGCCCTGAATGCCAAGCGTCACGTCTGGAGGAAACCTGGCATCATCCCTATAGTGAAGCATGGTGGTGGCAGCATCATGCTGTGGGGATAGTTTTCAGCGGCAGAGACTGGGAGACTAGTCAGGATCAAGGGAAAGATTAACAGAGCAAAGTACAGAGAGATCCTTGCTCCAGAGTGCTAAGGACCTCAGACTGGGGCAAAGGTTCACCATCCAACAGGACAACAACCCTAAGCACACAGCCAAGACAACGCAGGAGTGGTTTCAGGACATGTCTCTGAATGTCCTTAAGTAGCCCAGCCAGAGCCCGAACTTGAATCCGAATGAACATCTCTGGAGAGACCTGAAAATAGCTGTGCAGCAACACTCCTCACCCAACCTGACAGAGCTTGAGTGGATCGGCAGAGCAGAATGGGAGAAACTCCCCAAATACAGGTTTGCCAAGCTTGTAGTGTCATACCCAAGAAGATTCGAGGCTGTAATCTCTGCCAAATGTGCTTCAACAAAGTACAACAAAAAGTACAAAGTACAACAAAATACATTTATATACATACATTTTTTCATTTCACCTTTATTTAGCCAGGTAGGCTAGTTGAGAACAAGTTCTCATTTACATCTGCGACCTGGCCAAAATAAAGCAAAGCAGTGCGACACAAACAACAACACAGAGTTACACATGGAGTAAACAAACATACAGTGTGTGCAAATGGAGTGAGGAGGTAAAGCAATAAATAGGCCATAGTAGCAAGTAATTACAATTCAAAATGGTATTGAAAAAAGGGATGTCAACAATTTAGACAGAGCTGGTCATGGGTGCACCTCAGCCACTCTCAAGGTCCTAAACGATATCATAACCGCCATCGATAAAAGACATTACTGTGCAGCTCTATTCATCGACCTGGCCAAGGCTTTTGACTCTGTCAATCACCACATTCTTATCGGCAAACTCAACAACCTTGGTTTCTCAAAAGACTGTCTCGCCTGGTTCACCAACTACTTCTCAGACAGAGTTCAGTGTGTCAAATCGGAGGGCCTGTTGTCCGGACCTCTGGCAGTCTCCTAGGCGGGTGCCACAGGGTTCAAGCCTCGGGCGGACTCTCTTCTCTGTATCAATGATGGCGCTCTTGCTGCTGGTGATTCTCTGATCCACCTCTACGCAGACGACACCATTCTGTATACTTCTGGTCCTTCTTTGGACACTGTGCTAAGAAACCTCCAGACAAGCTTCAATGCCATACAACTCTCCTTCCGTGGCCTCCAACTGCTCTGAAATGCTAGTAAAACTAAGTGTATGCTCTTAAACCGATCACTGCCCGCCCATCCAGCATCACTACTCTGGACGGTTCTGACATGTGGACAACTACAAATACCTAGGTGTCTGGCTAGACTGTAAACTCTCCTTCCAGACTCACATTAAGCATCTCCAATCCAAAATTAAATCTAGAATCGGCTTCCTCTTTCGCAACAAAGCATCCTTCACTCATGCTGCCAAATATACCCTCGTAAAACCTCGTATTTCACTGGTCACCGCCAAAGCCAATTCCTCTTTTGGCTGCCTTTCCTTCCAGTTCTCTGCTGCCAATGACTGGAATGAACTGCAAAAATCACTGAAGCTGGAGACTCATATCTCCCTCACTAACTTTAAGCACCAACTGTCAGAGCAGCTCACAGATCACTGCACCTGTACATAGATGGGCTGTTTACAGATGGGCTATCTACCTCATCCCCATACTGTATCTATTTATTTATCTTGCTCCTTTGCACCCCAGTATCTCTATTTGCACATTCATCTTCTGCACATCTATCAGCAGTTTTTAATTGCTATATTGTAATTACTTTGCCACTATGGCCTATTTTTTGCCTTACCTCCCTTATCTTACCTCATTTTCACACACTGTATATAGACTTTTCCTACTGTATTATTGACTGTATGTGTGTTTATTCCATGTGTAACTCTGTGTTGTTATATGTGTCGAACTGCTTTGCTTTATCTCTGAATGGCACACATACACAATCCATGTCTGAATTCTTTCAAGTCTTAAAAATTATTCTTTAACCTGCCTCCTCCCCTTCATCTACACTGACTGAAGTGGATTTAACAAGTGACATCAATATGGGATCATAACTTTCACCTGGTCAGTCTGTCATGTTTTATCCTCAGTGAATATTTCCACACTATGAGGTTGGAATAGTAGTGCGGAAATGATAATGCCCTTTTAGTGTAAGAGCTTTTCGAAAAGACTGAAATTTCAGCCTCTTTTGATGGGATGGAGTTTTGGCCTGCCTGGTGACACACCAGACATTAAAGGAGTTAATAGACCAATAAGAAAGAGAGTTCCAAATCTCTCTGCCAATAACAGATAGTTTTCCCCTCTCAACTAGTTTTCCCCTCCTAGCAAAATTCTTGCTTGAGAAATTGCTCTTTTTTAATTGCTCTCTCTTTTTGTTTATTTTTGAGCATTTTAATTGAAAAACAAATATTTGACAGAAAGGTACTTAACTGTTACAGAGAAATTATTTGATATTGAGATAAAAACATCTGCATTGGACCTTTAATACCAACAAATGTGCCTGTATGTGGGGCATTTTTTTTTTTTTTAAGTGGTTGTGTGGGGCAAATAAATACATGAAATGACAACAGCCAGATGAAAACAATACACTACAGGCTCTACAATATCACACATTTTTCTCAGTGCGTCTCACAACCATTAACACAAAAAGTTGCTCACGCCACTAGCCCCTCCCCAGCTGCTCCCTGAAAAAGTGCTGACCTCAAGTGAACCCTGTTGCCATAGAAACCACCAAGAGGAAGGGGACAGAGACACAGACAGACAGACAGACAGACAGATGTTTAGAGCGTTGTTAGAGGTGAAGAGCATAACATATATGGAAAATAAAAAATAAGCATAGAAAGAAATATGGCTGGTTTAATACATCACTTAAAATGTCTTCCTTTACACAAACATTTACCCATGAGTACAAACACGAGCAGACAATCATGAGCAGTGAGTAGACATTTACCTTATGTATTTACCTGACCTAGTTTTGTCCTGCTCCTGAGCCACGTTTGGATGTGTGTAAAGATACTGGACAGATTTTTAATTTGATGACTGTTGTGCCGCAGCGAATTTTCCTGCGCAGCATGACATGCTAACTTCTACTGTATTCAAGGTTTAAAAAGGATTCTGTAGTTTGTAATTTCCACTTAAAAATGTCAGACTTGATTTTCCCTAACGAAAAATGTATTAGCCCCTAGACAAATGTCCATTAATTATTATCCGCGTAATAACTGTAATCAAATTCACATTGGTTGTTGCTGCAGGATTACTTTCCTGCTGTGAGAACCTGTTCAAATGAAGATAGCACATCTGTATTTTCTTTTCATGAGTAAGAGAAGTCACGCACACACAAAGACACACTAGAAATCTGTCAGGAACTCTCCTCTATCATACACACACACCTGGCGATGCATTCAGACACAAAGATGCTTTGAATAATGACTTTACCATTTGTCCTGGCGGACGAAGAGCCAGAGAGAAGAGGAGGAGTCTCCTGTTCCCTGTCGCTGTGTGTGTGTGTGTGTGTGTACTGTGGAAACTCAGGGGTTGAGTCCTAAATGGCACCCTATTCCCTACATAGTTCACTACTTTTGAGGGCTCTTGTCAAATGTAGTGCACTATGAAAGGAATACGGTGCCATTTAGGATGCATAGTGTGGCAGTCCCAAGCCCTGCGGCTGATTTTATTTAGCACATTAAAAACAATAATAATCTCTCTCACTCTCTCTTTCTGCATCTCAATCCATCCCTCCCTCTACGTCTCTTACTCTTCTAAGCATCAAATCAAATGTATTTATACAGCCCTTCTTACATCAGCTGATATCTCAAAGTGCTGTAGAGAAACCCAGCCTAAAACCCCAGTAAGTTTCGATTGCGGGGCAAGTCCAAAAGATATGAGAGTGGTCCTCCCTCAATAGACCGCATTCTCTCCAAAAAGGGTGTAGGGAGCCTATCTGTTTTGATTTCAGTTTAGGTGTTATGAAGAAACGTATAACATTCTTCCAACAGAATTCTCTCCATGACCTTGAGTTGGTGGAGCTTTGTTGAGTCTCTAATATGTTCAACCATGTTTCATCAGTTATTTCAATGTTAAGTTCCTCCTCCCATTTATGTTTAATATAGTTTGTAGAATGTTTCTTTGAGGCTTGAATACCCAAGTAGAGATTTGAAATAGTTTTTTTGTTACTCCCCAAGATGTATGCGTTAGTGAATACTTGGATTAATATTGGAGGTGCTCGAGGGTTAGTCACTTTTATCTCCCTTAAGAAATAGTGTCAAACTTGTAGGTATCTGTAAAAATCTTGTTTATCTAAGCCATGTTTTTTTACTTGGGTCCTGGAAGTTATCTAGGTTCCCATTCCTTATAATTGTACTGACTGATGTGATGCCTTTCTGCGTCCATTGTTTAAGCTCATATATCCTTGTTCCAAAGACACCTACAGTACTATCCTTGTTCCAAAGACACCTACAGTAGCTCATGCATCCTTGTTCCAAAGACACCTACAGTAGCTCATGCATCCTTGTTCCAAAGACACCTACAGTAGCTCATTCATCCTTGTTCCAAGGACACCTACAGTAGCTCATGCATCCTTGTTCCAAGGACACCTACAGTAGCTCATGCATCCTTGTTCCAAGGACACCTACAGTAGCTCATGCATCCTTGTTCCAAAGACACCTACAGTAGCTCATGCATCCTTGTTCCAAGGACACCTACAGTAGCTCATTTATCCTTGTTCCAAGGACACCTACAGTAGCTCATGCATCCTTGTTCCAAAGACACCTACAGTAGCTCATGCATCCTTGTTCCAAAGACACCTACAGTAGCTCATGCATCCTTGTTCCAAAGACACCTACAGTAGCTCATGCATCCTTGTTCCAAAGACACCTACAGTAGCTCATGCATCCTTGTTCCAAAGACACCTACAGTACTACATCCATCCTTGTTCCAAAGACACCTACAGTAGCTCATGCATCCTTGTTCCAAAGACACCTACAGTAGCTCATGCATCCTTGTTCCAAGGACACCTACAGTAGCTCATGCATCCTTGTTCCAAAGACACCTGCAGTAGCTCATTCATCCTTGTTCCAAGGACACCTACAGTAGCTCATGCATCCTTGTTCCAAGGACACCTACAGTAGCTCATGCATCCTTGTTCCAAAGACACCTACAGTAGCTCATGCATCCTTGTTCCAAAGACACCTACAGTAGCTCATGCATCCTTGTTCCAAAGACACCTACAGTAGCTCATGCATCCTTGTTCCAAAGACACCTACAGTAGCTCATTCATCCTTGTTCCAAGGACACCTACAGTAGCTCATGTATCCCTGTTCCAAAGACACCTACAGTAGCTCATGCATCCTTGTTCCAAAGACAAATACAGTAGCTCATGCATCCCTGTTCCAAAGACAAATACAGTAGCTCATTCATCCTTGTTCCAAAGACAAATACAGTAGCTCATTCATCCTTGTTCCAAAGACAAATACAGTAGCTCATGCATCCTTGTTCCAAGGACACCTACAGTAGCTCATGCATCCTTGTTCCAAAGACACCTGCAGTAGCTCATTCATCCTTGTTCCAAGGACACCTACAGTAGCTCATGCATCCTTGTTCCAAGGACACCTACAGTAGCTCATGCATCCTTGTTCCAAAGACACCTACAGTAGCTCATGCATCCTTGTTCCAAGGACACCTACAGTAGCTCATTTATCCTTGTTCCAAGGACACCTACAGTAGCTCATGCATCCTTGTTCCAAAGACACCTACAGTAGCTCATGCATCCTTGTTCCAAAGACACCTACAGTAGCTCATGCATCCTTGTTCCAAAGACACCTACAGTAGCTCATGCATCCTTGTTCCAAAGACACCTACAGTAGCTCATTCATCCTTGTTCCAAGGACACCTACAGTAGCTCATGTATCCCTGTTCCAAAGACACCTACAGTAGCTCATGCATCCTTGTTCCAAAGACAAATACAGTAGCTCATGCATCCCTGTTCCAAAGACAAATACAGTAGCTCATTCATCCTTGTTCCAAAGACAAATACAGTAGCTCATTCATCCTTGTTCCAAAGACAAATACAGTAGCTCATGCATCCTTGTTCCAAAGACACCTACAGTAGCTCATGCATCCCTGTTCCAAAGACAAATACAGTAGCTTGTGCATACTCTTTTGTATTTGGTGGCCCCAGCAGGAATCGAAAATACGATCCTGGCTTTACAAGCGCCATGTTTTACCAACTGAGCCTCACAGGACAGCATGATATGGGTTGTTGGACTGGTTAATATATCCAGGCCTGCAGGTGCAGACTACTCCACTGATGTGGAAAAGCAGTGAAGCACTCCCTGATCAGATTTACTACGGACAAATAAGACGGATGCTGCTCTGGACACACACGGATGGAGGGAGGGAGGAGGGAAGAGCTATGAAAAAGAGGGAGGATGAAAAAGAGGGACAGGAGGGATGGAAAAGAGAGGGGGGAAGGGACAGAGGTGAAAGGGGGGAGGGAGGGTAATAATCTCTGAGGTTCAGAGTCGGCATCCTTTTTTCTTCCCAGCCATAAACAACACAAATAGGACAGAGAGACCGATTAAAAAACCACAGGAGGCCAGAGACAAAGACAGCTAATCTATTCCCCAGTACATGCACACACATCTAATATGCAAATAGTCTCAAGTCGACAGAGAAGAGGGGAAGACAGGAAAATAAAACAGGAAGAAGGGAGGAAAGTAGGTCAGCTTCCTAAGAGACAGAGCGAGCACTCTGCTCCACTACACACACACACACAGTATCCACTACTATAGAAACAGATGTACCCGGTTGGGGGTCTAGAGCAGTAGGGTGAGGTTCTAGTGGTCCACACCAGGCTTTTGCTTACATACATTTTTGTATTTATTTAACATACCATCCTCCAATGCATCCTTCAGTCCTTCCTCACTATTCTAACACGATTGGATAGGTAAGCGCAAGGATATCACTCCATAGCCTCCACCAATCCGCCCATGCCCGTAAGGTCAGTAATTACTGCAAGGAAGGGAGGAATAGCACATCAAATAATTCTGACTGATCAGCTACAGGTCTGCAGCAGAAGCAGCACCAAACTTGAAATGTGTTGTTTCAAATGTGAAATGGCTGTTTTCACATGTTGAGCTTTAATTTCACGTGAAACCATATTTTCACATGTATTAAATAGAATTGACACCACCTTTTCTCATGTGAGGAGAATAACATGTTGTTTTCACCTCACACGTGAATTGTAGTTTGACACGTGAAATCACAAGTTCACATGTGAAAATCTAACTTTCAAATGTGGAATTGTATGTTCACATGTGGGGGTGAAATAGTGTTATTCCCCTCACATGTGAAAAGGTGGTGTTAACATGTTGCAGTAGCAATGTTCCCACATGTGGAACTGCAATTCTTTAATGCCGTTCTGTAAAAAGGTTATCTGAGTAATAATTCAAGTGCAATATTTTGATTTCTGAGCCACTTCATTATTATTGTATTCCTCCATGGTGTTACATTGATATACATGTACAGTGCATTTGGAAAGTATTCAGACCCCTTGACTTTTTACACATTTTGTTATGTTACAGCCTTATTCTAAAATTGATTACATTGTTTTTTTCCCCTCATCAATCTACACACAATACCCCATAATGACAAAGAAAATGTATTTAAAAAAATAAAAAACGGAAATATAACACTTACATAAGTATTCAGACCCTTTACTCAGTTCTTTGCTGAAGCACCTTTGCCAGTGATTACAGCCTTGAGTCTACTTGGGTATGATGTTACAAGCTTGGCACACATGTATTTGGGGAGTTTCTCCCATTCTTCTCTGCAGATCCTCTCAAGCTCTGTCAGGTTGGACGGGGAGTGTCGCTGCACAGCTATTTTCAGGTCTCTCCAGAGATGTTCGATCAGGTTCAAGTCCAGGCTCTGGCTGGGCCCCTGAAGGACATTCAAAGACTTGTCCCGAAGCCACTCCTGCATTGTCTTGGCTGTGTGCTTAGGGTTGTTGTCCTGTTGAAGGTGAACCTTCGCCCCAGTCTGAGGTCCTGAGCGCTCGGGAGCAGTTTTTCATCAAGGATCTCTCTGTACTCTGCTCCATTCATCTTTCCCTCGATCCTAACTAGTCTCCCAGTCCCTGCCGCTGAAAAACATCCCCACAGCATGATGCTGCCACCACCATGCTTCATCGTAGGGATGGTGCCAGGTTTCCTTCAGACGTGACGCTTGGCATTTCAGGTCAAAGAGTTCAATCTTGTTTCTCATGGTCTGAGTACTTTAGGTGCCTTTTGGCAAACTCCAAGCGGGCTGTCATGTGCCTTTTACTGAGGAATGGCTTCCGTCTGGCCACTCTACCATAAAGGCCTGATTGGTGGAGTGCTGCAGAGATGGTTGTCCTTCTGGAAGGTTCTCCCATCTCCACAGAGGAACTCTGGAGCTCTGTCAGAGTGACCACTGGGTTCTTGGTCACCTCCCTGACCAAGGCCCTTCTACCCTTGTTGCTCAGTTTGGCCAGATGGCCAGCTCTAGGAAGAGTCTTGGTGGTTCCAAACTTCTTCCATTTAAGAATGATGGAGGCCACTGTGTTCTTGGGGACCTTCAATGCTGCAGAAACGTTTACCCTTCCCCAGATCTGTGCCTCGACACAATCCGTTCTCGGAGCTCTAAGGACAATTCCTTCGACCTCATGGCTTGGTTTTTGCTCTGACATGCACTGTCAACTGTGGGACATTATATAGACAGGTGTGTGCCTTTCCAAATCATGTCCAATCAAATGAACTTACCACAAGAGGATCAATGGAAACAGGATGCACCTGAGCTCAATTTTGTGCCTCAGAGCAAAGGATCGGAAAACGTATGTAAGAAAGGTATCTGTTTTACATTTTTAATACATTTCCAAAAAGTCTAAAAACCTTTTTTTGCTTTGTCATTATGGGGTATTGTGTGTAGATTGATGAGGATTTTTATTTTATTTCATCCATTTTATTTCATCCATTAAGGCTGTAACGTAACAAAATGTGGAAAAAGTCAAGGGGTCTGAACACTTTCCGAATGCAGTGTACACTGCTGGCCAGAAGGAGGATGAAACCATACCACTTGCAGACCACACTTTGTCTAGCCTGTGTGTATGTTTGGTATCAACCATGAATAGGGTATTCCCAATCCCTGTCCACAATATTTCAAGTCCAGCTTTCTAGATAGCCATAAGCACAGAACACAAAATGTATTTTATCTTTCTCCAACACATTCAAGCTAAGCTCTCTCTCTCTCTCTCTCTCTCTCTCACACACACACACACACACACACACTAATGACGGTTGAATTTATGAGGGCAAGGAGATTAACCTAATTTTCTATTGATCACAAAAGAGAAACCTTCTCCATGGTCCCTTTCCAGTCTCCATTTTCAAGAATGGAGCCTCCATTTTCAAGAAAAACTAAGACATTGGGAATGGACATTATCAAGTTCATCCTCTTCCAAGCATTTTGTTTTGACAACTGTTAAATCAGTCTCTACAGAGCACGAACAGTAAAATCCACCAGCTCAGACACAGACAAAACCCTCAGTAAATCAGAGTATGGAGAGAACTAGGATTTCCACTAGATAGCACAGTCAAGGTCAAAATTCTTAAAACTTAATGAAAACAAAAATCTGCTTTTTAGTATTAAGGATAGGCTTAGGCATACGGTTAGCACTGTGGTTAAGGTTAGGTTTACAATCACATTTGAAGAAAATTGTAGAATAGGCGGAGTTTATGCCTTTGTGGCTGTGGTAACTAGTGACCACCGAGGACTACAGTCTAGTGCGCATGATGGAGTTGCCCTGTAAACTATCGAATTTAGGGAAATTCCAAGCACAAAGTTTCGTTATTTCGTCAAATCCTTTTTACGCTCGAAAATGATCACAACGGACGGCCGCTCTTCTGAGAAGACGCAAAGCCGTGCGCTTTAGTAACTCACCATTAAAAGCTGTCGATTGACCCGTTTTTCCCTCTAGCCTCCCCAAAGCATAGTGTGTTTTTTAGGGGGTGGGAGGGGAGACTTGGAAACCATCAACACTTCTTTTGTGGCATTAACAGAAAAGCAAGCGTTTGGAACAACTCCGTCCCTCATAAAAACATCTGACTTCCAACAGCACCCCCCACCCAGTATCCTCAGTGATGCCAATAACCGGAGTCCTCCATTTCCAAAATGGACGCTCTTGATAAATGAAATAAACTACAATCTATCCCAATTGATCAGATCGGATTACACATGTGTAGTCTATTCAAAACACTGATGGGAAACCTATTTACTGTATTTTAGCAATGCGCTCTAAAAGTCCTAGGCTATCAAGTGACATTGACAGGAGAGGCGGGGCGCAGAGAATGCGTACGGGAATGTAAAATCTCAGTGTCTATCCAACAGTATCAATAACAGGAAAAATAAATACACCACTTCTACACCCCATATTTATATGGAAGAGCAGCAAAGTAAGTTACTTTGCCCAATGGTCTTACCCGAAATCATCGTCCATAGATTTAAAGAAAAATGTATAGTTGGGTTTATTGAGGGCATTTTTGAAGTCGGCAAGAGTAACCCTGTCGGCAGCGATGGGCAACTTGACCAGGTAGGGAGTTTCCTGGTCGTCCAGATGATAGATAATTTTGGTCTCCCCCATGGCGAACCGCTGGGGAGGGTAAATCCGGTTACATCCAGCCCGGTTTCCGCTTTCTCCCTCCCTGGCGCTGGATATTCCAGTGTCTCCTCTAGCCTGTTTTCCCGGCTGTTGTCAACTCTTCGCTCCACTTCGTGAGACGGACCCTGCACGACGCCAAATGCGGACAGATGTGTCCAAATAAAACACGTGAAAACGTGGTATTATTTCTGTCCGTTGCAGTCACTCATCACAAAATAACGTAATTGGGTTCATTTGCCCCTGTCATGAGCCTCGGATTGCGCTCCACATCGGTGGACACCGACACCCTGCTCATTGTAACATCTGTCCGCCGATGTGGGACAATAGCCCCTCCTATCGACATTCCAATGAAACTCCCTCTAGAGGACTGGGAATGAAATGAACAAGACATTTCATTTGAACTCTTGAAGAGGTAGGAAAATACGGACAGATTTGTATCACGTAGACTATAAGGAAACACGTCTTAGCCTACAAGTAACGGCCATTCGTCTGTCTGTTGTTAGATCATATGCAATGCATTTGGTGTCAATGCTTAGTTTAGGTTGGCATCCCTCTCATCATTATAGACCAGGGCCCTTTCCCGATAGCACGGAACATGCTTACGAGTGTTTTAAACACACGGTTCCAACAACAGCCGAGGATGTAACGTTCGTTTCCCAAAACACCACGGAGAGAGAGCGTTTGCTAAGTGCGTCTTTGGAGCATGTGTCGATACTGAAAAGGATCGAAAGAAATCCAGCGCTGCTCTCAGATAAATGTTCTATATTAAAATCTTTCTATATAAAAAATATATATTTCACAATACTGACGACGGATCAGTTAATATAGAGCAGTAGGGATGCGTGGGTAAAATCACTGGGGAAGCCAAGCCCCCCCAAAAAGCCATATTACATCAACCTATGTGTTGTGATAATTGCCTCGTTTGCTCTATAACCCTATGTCTTGTGACCGTGATATATACACTACATGCTCTTCGAACATCTCGTTCCAAAATCATAGGCATTAATATGGAGTTGCCCCCCCCCCCCACCCCCACCTATATAACAGCCTCCACTCTTCTGGGAAGGCTTTCTACTAGAAGTTGGAATATTGTTGAGGGGACTTTCTTCTGTTCAGCCACAAGAGCATTAGTGAGGTCAGGCACTGATGTTGGCCGATTACGCCTGGCTCGCAGTCGGCATTCCAATTCATTCCAAAGGTGTCATATGTGGTTGAGGTCAGGGCGCTGGCCAATCAATTTCTTCCACACCAACCTCGACAAACCATGTCTGTTTGGACCTCGCTTTGTGCACAGAGGCAATGTCATGCTGAAACCATGAAAAACAGCCCCAGACCATTATTCCTCCTCCACCAAACTTTACAGTTGGCACTTTGCATTGGGGCAGGTAGCGTTCTCCTGGCGTCCGCCAAACCCAGAGTCATCTATCGGACTGCCAGATGGTGAAGCATGATTCATCACTCCAGAGAACGCGTTTCCACGGGACACACCTGTTAGCAACGGGTGTGGCTGAAATAGCGAAATCTACTAATTTGAAGGGGTGTCCACATACTTTTGTATATATAGGATGGGCCTAAGGCCGAGACAATAAGAAGACACAGTGAAGAATAAAATCAACCACACCTTTGTTTCATCACAAAACTGGAGAGCAACCTCTGTCTGGTGAAGTCCTCAAAGCATAAGGCATGTAACAAACAGTTACATGACCTACAGCCTGGTCAAGGAAGTTAATGCTTCTGACATTTTCGGACCACTAAACAACTATTGATTTAGAACCCGAGTTACCGCAAGACGCAAAGAAAACAGGAGCTGCCTCCACTATTCCAGCACCATTTCAACTTCAACATCATCAACTCACCAATGCTTAGTCTAATACATTGACACCAAAAAGATAACAAAAACTATTTAGTCCAATCAGCATAAGCTAAATATGATGTGGCTGTCCATGGTTCTGATGTATGTGTGTGTGTGTGTGTGTCTCCCTATCCCAGTCTGCTGTCCCCACATGCTTCAAGATGTCCACCAGTCTTCCTGTACCCAAGAAGTCAAAGGTAACTGAACTTAATGACTATCGCCCTGTAGCACTCACCTCTGTCATCATTAAGTGCTTTGAGAGACTAGTCAAGGATCATATCACCTCTACCTTACCTGATACCCTAGACCCACTCCAATTTTCTTACCGCCCCAATAGATCCACAGACGATGCAATCGCCATCACGCTGCACACTGACCTGTCCCATCTGGAGAAGAGGAATACCTATGTAAGAATGCTGTTTATTGACTATAGCTCAGCATTCAACACCATAGTAATCTCCAAGCTCATCATTAAGCTCGAGGCCCTGGGTCTGAACCCCGCCCTGTACAACTGGGTCCTGGACTCCCTTACGGGTCGCCCCCAGATGGTGAAGGTAGGAAACATCACCTTCACTCCGCTGATCCTCAACACTGGGGCCCCACAAGGGTGCGCGCCCAGCCCCCTCCTGTACTCCCTGTTCACCCATGACTGCGTGGCCATGCACGCCTCCAACTCAATCATCAAGTTTGCAGACGACACAACAGTAGTAGGCTTGATAGTAGTAGTAGGCTTGATTACCAACGATGACGAGACAGCGTACAGGGAGGAGGTGAGGCCACTCGGAGTGTGGTGTCTGGAAAACAACCTCTCACTCAACGTCAACAAAATTAAGGAGATGATCGTGGACTTCAGGAAACAGCAGAGGGTGCACCCCCCTATCTACATCGACGGGACCACAGTGGAGAAGGTGGAAAGTTTCAAGTTCCTTGGCGTACACATCACTGACAAACTGAAATGGACCACACAGACAGTGTGGTGAAGAAGGTGCAACAGAGCCTCTTCAACCTCAGCAGGCTAAATACATTTGTCTTGTCACCTAAACTTTTACAGAAGCACAATTGAAAGCATCCATTCGGAATGTATCACCACCTGGTACGGCAACTACACAGCCCGCAACCACAGGGCTCTCCAGAGGGTGGTGCGGTCTGCATAACGCATTACCGGGGGCAAATTACATGTAATAATGTTTACATATCTGGCATTACTCATCTCATATGTATATACTGTTTTCTATACTATTCTACGGTATCTTAGTCACCTAATAATGTTTACATATCTGGCATTACTCATCTCATATGTATATACTGTATTCTATACTATTCTACTGTATCTTAGTCAATGTATTACTCATCTCATATGTATATACTGTTTTCTATACTATTCTACTGTATCTTAGTCTATGTATTACTCATCTCATATGTATATACTGTATTATATACTATTCTACTGTATCTTAGTCACTTAATAATGTTTACATATCTGGCATTACTCATCTCATGTGTATATACTGTTTTCTATACTATTCTACTGTATCTTAGTCTATGTATTACTCATCTCATTTGTATATATAGTATTCTATACTATCCTACTGTATCTTAGTCACTTAATAATGTTTACATATCTGGCATTACTCATCTCATTTGTATATATAGTATTCTATACTATTCTACTGTATCTTAGTCAGTTCCGCTCGGACATCGCTCTTCCATGTGTATATAGTCTTAATTCATTCCTACGTGTATGTAACCAATAACATCTTACTTTATGTGTGTGTATGTAACCAATAACATCTTACTTTATGTGTGTGTATGTAACCAATAACATCTTACTTTATGTGTGTGTATGTAACCAATAACATTTGACTTTATGTGTGTGTATGTAACCAATAACATCTTACTTTGTGTGTGTGTATGTAACCAATAACATCTTACTTTATGTGTGTGTATGTAACCAATAAAATGTTACTTTATGTGTGTGTATGTAACCAATAACATCTGACTTTATGTGTGTGTATGTAACCAATAACATCTTACTTTATGTGTGTGTATGTAACCAATAACATCTTACTTTATGTGTGTGTATGTAACCAATAACATCTTACTTTATGTGTGTGTATGTAACCAATAACATCTTACTTTATGTGTGTGTATGTAACCAATAACATTTGACTTTATGTGTGTATGTAACCAATACAATTTTACTTTATGTGTGTGTATGTAACCAATAACATCTTACCTCTGTCTAGGAGCGGTAACATACACTAACCCTCTACCTGTAGACCCCCTCTGTCTAGGAGCAGTAACACACATTAACCCCACTACCTGTAGACCCCCTCTGTCTAGGAGCAGTAACACACATTAACCCACTACCTGTAGACCCCCTTTGTCTAGGAGCAGTAACATACTAACCCACTACCTGTAGACCCCCTCTGTCTAGGAGCAGTAACACACACTAACCCATTACCTGTAGACCCCCTCTGTCTAGGAGCAGTAACACACACTAACCCTCTACCTGTAGACCCCCTCTGTCTAGGAGCATTAACACACACTAACCCATTACCTGTAGACCCCCTCTGTCTAGGAGCAGTAACACACACTAACCCACTACCTGTAGACCCCAAGAACCCAGGCATGTCAACAACCCAGATGGGGCAGGCATGTTAAGAACCCAGGCATGTCAACAACCCAGATGGGACAGGCATGTTAAGAACCCAGGCATGTCAACAACCCAGATGGGGCATGCATGTTAAGAACCCAGGCATGTTAATAACCCAGATGGGGCAGGCATGTTAAGAACCCAGGCATGTCAACAACCCAGATGGGGCAGGCATGTTAAGAACCCAGGCATGTCAACAACCCAGATGGGACAGGCATGTTAAGAACCCAGGCATGTCAACAACCCAGATGGGACAGGCATGTTAAGAACCCAGGCATGTCAACAACCCAGATGGGGCAGGCATGTTAAGAACCCAGGCATGTCAACAACCCAGATGGGGCATGCATGTTAAGAACCCAGGCATGTTAAGAACCCAGATGGGGCAGGCATGTTAAGAACCCAGGCATGTCAACAACCCAGATGTGGCAGGCATGTTAAGAACCCAGGCATGTTAAGAACCCAGGCATGTCAACAACCCAGATGGGGCAGGCATGTTAAGAACCCAGGCATGTCAACAACCCAGATGGGGCAGGCATGTTAAGAACCCAGGCATGTTAAGAACCCAGGCATGTTATGAACCCAGGCATGTCAACAACCCAGATGGGGCAGGCATGTTAAGAACCCAGGCATGTCAACAACCCAGATGGGGCAGGCATGTTAAGAACCCAGGCATGTCAACAACCCAGATGGGGCAGGCATGTTAAGAACCCAGGCATGTCAACAACCCAGATGGGGCAGGCATGTTAAGAACCCAGGCATGTTATGAACCCAGGCATGTCAACAACCCAGATGGGGCAGGCATGTTAAGAACCCAGGCATGTCAACAACCCAGATGGGGCAGGCATGTTAAGAACCCAGGCATGTTATGAACCCAGGCATGTCAACAACCCAGATGGGGCAGGCATGTTAAGAACCCAGGCATGTCAACAACCCAGATGGGGCAGGCATGTTAAGAACCCAGGCATGTTAAGAATCCAGATGGGGCAGGCATGTTAAGAACCCAGATGGGGCAGGCATGTTAAGAACCCAGGCATGTCAACCACCAAGATGGGACAGGCATGTTAAGAACCCAGGCATAACTAATATCCACTTTTACCCAGCGATGACTTGCACTTAAATCTACCTTAAATCTATTGACATGGAACTGCCATGGTCTAGGTCATGCAATAAAACGGAAAAAGATACTATGTGCTCTAAAAAAGGAAAAAGCAGACATCGCGCTATTACAAGAGACACACCTCTGTGATGCTGAACATGCCAAACTCTGCAGAGTTTAGGTGGGACAGGTGTATATCTCATCTTTCAAATCAAACAGTAGAGGCACAGCCATACTTATCCATAAGAACGTTCCATTCATAATTGACAAAAACATATCTGATCCGGAGGGGAGATTTATTTTGATAACTGGGTCACTATAGGTCAACCAATTACTATCTTAAACATATACGCCCCTAACACAGATACTCCTGCCTTCATGTCAAAAATGATAACCCTGTTCAATGAGCATTGTGTTTCCTTTGGCGTTGTGGCCGGAGATTTTAATTGTAAAGAGATGGGATTGATAGATATCTGGAGAGAGAATAATAGCTCATCTATGGACTATACATACTATTCTAATGTCCATTAGGCACTTTCCGATCACGCCTTTGTCCACCTCCGCTTTGACCTCTGCAAAAACATCCCGAGGTCAAAGAGCTGGAAATTCAACACCTCCATGTTATCAAACGAAGCGTTCCATACATTGGTAACTACATGGATAGACAACTACACACAAGACAACAAAGATTGTCCTGTTTCTCCGGCCACAATGTGGGACGCTGCTAAAGCCACACTAAGAGGCCATCTAATCGCATATGCTTCCTCTAAGAAAAAAGCAATGGAAGCACACAGGCTAGATATTGAGAGGGAGCTGGAATGCTGTGAAACAATACATAAACAATCCCCAGACAGCACCTCCTGGAGTCAACTTAAAGCAGCCAAAGCCAAGCTGAATTTGGACTACACTCGGGAGATAAAAAAAAAAGTTTTCTTTACTAAACAGAAATACCATGAGTATAGCAATAGGCCCAGTAGATTGCTTGCTTACCAATTAAAAAATGAGCAGTCAGAGTGTACAATCATGGCTATCCGAACAGCAGAGTACGAGGTCACATATGACCCAAAAAAGATACGTTTAACTTTTCATGATTTTTACTGCAAACTATATACCTCTGAGAGAAAACACACGGAGGCGAGAATCTCGCTACCTAAACTATCAGAGACCGACCAAGAAGATCTCAACTCCCCCTTCACTCCTGAGGAGATGCTGGAGGCAATTACCTCAATGCCACCTAATAAGTCCCCAGGCCCAGATGGATTCCCCAGAGAGTTCTACAGAGCTTTTTGGCCCCAGCTCAGCCCTATCTTCATGCCAATGCTGGAGGATTTTTGCAAAAACAGAGTTCTGCCAGGCTCAATGCACACAGCTCCCATTACAGTGTTGCTCAAAAAGGACAAGGACCCCCTATCCTGCTCGTCCTTCCGGCCCATAAGCTTGTTGGATTTCGACTACTAAACACTCTTCTTCCCAAAACAATAAAAGTGGACCAAACTGGATTTATTAGAGACAGATACTCTTCTGATAACATTCGCTGTCTTTTTGATATTATTGATCAAGTAAACGCACAAAAGACCCCTGTCCTGCTGGCTTCACCGGATGCTGAGAAGGAGTTCGACAGGATGGAGTGGAGCTTTCTGTTCTCAGTCTTAGAAAAGTTCAATATGGGCACAAACTTTATTAAATGGATCAAATCACTATACTCTCATCCAAATGCCATGGTGACTACTAATGGACAGATTCCCTTTGGGACGGGGCACAAGACAAGACAAGGGTGCTCGCTGTCCCCCCTGCTCTACTTGTTGGGGGCGGAGCCGCTGGCAGAGTTGATACGGAGCAATCCAAGCGGCCTGCAGCACAAGATTTCGCTCTACGCGGATGATGTCTTGCTCTACATATCCAAACTTGAGAAATCCCTTCCATTTTAGACACAATTGCTTAATATGGCAAGTTTTCTGTCACGATTGTCGTAAGAAGCGGACCAAAATGCAGCGTGGTATGTGTTCATGATGATACTTTAATTAAAGAAAGCACTGAATACAAAACAATAACGACCGTGAAGCTATAATAAGAACTGTGCTGACACAAGCAACTAACATAGACAATCACCCACAACCCAAAATGACAAAACAGGCTACCTAAATATGGTTCCCAATCAGAGACAACGACTAACACCTGCCTCTGATTGAGAACCATTGGGATCTTCGTAACACCAGATCTGAATTGTCTTTTCAAGGAAAATTATCTCCCACTCCTGGAACAAATCAAGAACGATCTCCAAACCTGGATCTCCCTCCCAATTAGCTTAGTAGGAAGAATTAATGTCATCCTTATGAACATCCTCCCTAGACTGAACTATATATTTCAGATGCTCCCATGCTATCTCCCAGTTTCCTTTTTCAAAACAACTGACCAAGTATCACCAAATTTTTATGGGGCAATAAAAAACCCTAGGATCGAAACCTCCTCTTTTACTCCTTTGAAAATAATCTGGGAAAAGGACCTTGGTCTGACTATCAGTGATGAGTTATGGGCGGAGGTTTGTGACAGGGTATACTGCTCCTCTACTAATGTAAAAATTAATTACACATTTTTGTACACATTTTAGTACACCCCAATGAGACTCCATAGAATGAAAACAGACATTTCTCCAAACTGTAAAATATGCACCTCTGAAAGTGGAACCTATATGCATGTATTTTGGAGTTGTAGAGATTGCCAGATTCTGGCAATCTATACATAATGCTGCACAGAAAATACTAGATGTCCAGTTTGATATGACCCCCTCCCTGTATCTATCTTCTTAAATGCCCAGCAGGACTTTGTTCTTGCTCCTGGCAGAGAAAATTTGCTTATGACTATTACATACTTTGCTAAGAAATGTATTATTCTAATTGTGGGCCTCTAATACCCCTCCTACATTTAAAATGTGGATTGACCAGATTGTTGACCTTCTTTCCTCTTGAAAAGCTCACTTTTGACCTCCGCAAGTGACTGCCCAAATTTGATAGACTGGTCTCCACTACTCAACTATATTTCAAATTGGACAGAGTGAATGGGGTGATTAGGGAAATGTTGTGTAAGGTGCTGTAAAAACAAATTATTTGCTCATCGTCTCAGCTAAGGCTGTAAATAGCTAATAAGAACCTTGATAGTGCTGCTGCAAGGTTATAATGTTTTTTGTTATTTTTATGTACGGATAGCCAGGTAGGACCACGTGTTCTTCTTGATAAGAGCATGAATTTGACAATGTTCCTGTCCTGCTGAGCATTCAAAATGTAATGAGTACTTTCGGTTGTCAGGGAAAATGTACGGAGTAAAAAGTACCATGTTTGCTTTATGAATGTAGGGAAGTAAAAGTAGTCAAAATTATAAATAGTTAAGTACAGATACCCCAAAAAACTACTTAAGTAGTACTTTAAAGTATGTTTTACTTAAGTACTTTACACCACTGACTATATGATTGCGATGTAACCAATTAAAAAGTTTACATACACTTAGGTTGGAGTCATTAAAACTTGTTTTTCAACCACTCCACAAATTTCTTGTTAACAAACTATAGTTTTGGAAAGTCGGTTAGGACATCTACTTTGCACATGACACAAGTCATTTTTCCAACAATTGTTTACAGACAGATTATTTAACTTATAATCACTTATAACTGTATCACAATTCCAGTGGATCAGAAGTTTACATACACTAAGTTGACTGTGCATTTAAACAGCTGGGAAAATTCCAGAAAATTATGTCATGGCTTTAGAAGCTTCTGATAGGCTAATTGACATCATTTTGAGTCAATTGGAGGTGTATCTATGGATGTATTTCAAGGCCTACCTTCAAACTCAGTGCCACTTTGCTTGACATCATGGGAAAATCAAAAGAAATCAGCCAAGACCGCAGAAAAAAAATTGCAGACCTCCACAAGTCTGGTTCATCCTTGGGAGCAATTTCCAAATGCCTGAAGGTACCACGTTCATCTATACAAACAATAGTATGCAAGTATAAACGCCATGGGCCCACGCAGCCATCATAACACTCAAAGGAGAACACGACTTTGAGAACACACATACATATATATTTTTTAATTGACTGCCTGATTGGTTGGGCCATTATTCAATCTGGCAGGGCCGGTGACCCACCAGACCCAGCTGTGTCTTCACCTCTGATTGTATAACATGTGTAGGTCACATGTTCTCCTTTGAGAACAATCATAGCCTTCCACCCCCTCTCCCACATCCAACCTTTTTTCACTGTCATTGCCAAGATCTTCTGTTTGTGTTTAAGTTAGTATTGCCAATTGTAATATTCAAACGTTAGTTGTTCTTCCAATTAAGCAGGTTGCTGCCACTTGAAAAACATTTTTTCTCCCTTTCTCATCAACAACACTGACAAAGAACACACAGGTAAAGCTGAAATAGTTTTATGACAGAATATTTCAAAGCGATCCCTTTCCACCTCATCCTACCCTGCTAGCAAGGCAATAGTTACGTCACGCTAATGCTATAAAAAGTAATAGGGAAAGACACAGACTGACATTCTGCAAGACTTGCCGAGGTGATTCCTAATTACAGTATTATAGCATCACCTCCATACTGAAAAGACAGGACACAGAGGTTCCCTACTTACTACAACTAGTGCAGGAGTGTTATAATCTGTGTGGTTCTGGTGCAAACAGTGTCAATGAGTGGACCGACGACACACATTTAAGCACACACAAAGATTCACTGGGTCAGGGCAAAGAGAATGCAATCTTGAGACCTAGTGCTCCACAAGCATCTTTTGTGTCGCCATAATAATAACGTACAGTGAGGGAAAAAAGTATTTGATCCCCTGCTGATTTTGTACGTTTGCCCACGGACAAAGAAATGATCAGTCTATAATTTTAATGGTAGGGTTATTTGAACAGTGAGAGACAGAATAACAACAACAAAAATCCAGAAAAACACATGACAAAAATGTTATAAATTGATTTGCATTTTAATGAGGGAAATAAGTATTTGACCCCCTCTCAATCAGAAAGATTTCTGGCCCCCGGGTGTCTTTTATACAGGTAACGAGCTGAGATTAGGAGCACACTCTTAAAGGGAGTGCTCCTAATCTCAGTTTGTTACCTACATAAAAGACACCTGTCCACAGAAGCAATCAATCAGTCAGATTCCAAACTCTCCACCATAGCCAAGACCAAAGAGCTCTCCAAGGATGTCAGGGACAAGATTTTAGACCTACACAAGGCTAGAATGGGCTACAAGACCATCGCCAAGCAGCTTGGTGACAAGGTGACAAGGTGCGATTATTCACAAATGGAAGAGAAACAAAATAACTGTCAATCTCCCTCGGCCTGGGGCTTCATGCAAGATCTCACCTCGTGGAGTTGCAATGATCATGAGAACGGTGAGGAATCAGCCCAGAACTACACGGGAGGATCTTGTCAATGATCTCAAGGCAGCTGGGAATATAGTCACCAAGAAAACAATTGGTAACGCACTACGCTGTGAAGGACTGAAATCCTGCAGCACCCGCAAGGTCCCCCTGCTCAAGAAAGCACATATACATGCCCTTCTGAAGTTTGCCAATGAACATCTGAATGATTCAGAGGACAACTGGGTGAAAGTGTTGTGTTCAGATGAGAACAAAATTGAGCTCTTTGGCATCAACTCAACTGCCGTGTTTAAAGAAGTAATGCTGCCTATGACCTCAAGAACACCATCCCTACCGTCAAACATGGAGGTGGAAACATTATGCTTTGGGGGTGTTTTTCTGCTAAGGAGACAGGAGAACTTCACCGCATCAAAGGTACGATGGACGGGGCCATGAACCGTCAAATCTTGGGTGAGAACCTCCTTCCCTCAGCCAGGTGGCCAACTACAAGAAACGTCTGTCCTCTGTGATTGCCAACAAGGGTTTTGCCACCAAATACTAAGTAATGTATTGCAGAGGGGTCAAATACTTATTTCCCTCATAAAAATGCAAATCAATTTATAACATTTTTGACATGCGTTTTTCTGGATTTTTTTGTTGTTATTCTGTCTCTAACTGTTCAAATAAACCTACCATTAAAATTATAGACCGATCATTTCTTTGTCAGTGGGCAAACGTACAAAATCAGCAGGGGATCAAATACTTTTTTTCCTCACTGTATGTAGAACGGTTGCAGGACCTCCCCACCAGCAGATGGCACTAGCTTTACCATCAGTGTAAAGGAGCTGTGACAAACAGCAACGACAAACTGAAGTTAACGGCAATCAAAAGAATCATGGTAATAAAGTCTGAAATGTACTACAGGAAGTGAGTTAAGAGGGACTATTAGGCTGTAGACATGAGGCCTTTAAGCAGGTGTGATACCCTCTACCTTTAAGCAGGGTTCTTTCTACCTTTAAGCTGGCGTGATACCCTCTACCTTTAAGCAGGTGTGATACCCTCTACCTTTAATGCAGGGTTCTTTCTACCTTTAAGCAGGCGTGATACCCTCTACCTTTAAGCAGGGTTCTTTCTACCTTTAAGCAGGTGTGATACCCTCTACCTTTAAGCAGGTGTGATACCCTCTACCTTTAAGCAGGTGTGATACCCTCTACCTTTAAGCAGGGTTCTTTCTACCTTTAAGCAGGTGTGATACCCTCTACCTTTAAGCAGGGTTCTTTCTACCTTTAAGCTGGCGTGATACCCTCTACCTTTAAGCAGGTGTGATACCCTCTACCTTTAATGCAGGGTTCTTTCTACCTTTAAGCAGGCGTGATACCCTCTACCTTTAAGCAGGGTTCTTTCTACCTTTAAGCAGGTGTGATACCCTCTACCTTTAAGCAGGTGTGATACCCTCTACCTTTAAGCAGGTGTGATACCCTCTACCTTTAAGCAGGGTTCTTTCTACCTTTAAGCAGGTGTGATACCCTCTACCTTTAAGCAGGGTTCTTTCTACCTTTAAGCAGGTGTGATACCCTCTACCTTTAAGCAGGGTTCTTTCTACCTTTAAGCAGGGTTCTTTCTACCTTTAAGCAGGCGTGATACCCTCTACCTTTAAGCAGGGTTCTTTCTACCTTTAAGCAGGTGTGATACCCTCTACCTTTAAGCAGGGTTCTTTCTACCTTTAAGCAGGGTTCTTTCTACCTTTAAGCAGGGTTCTTTCTACCTTTAAGCAGGGTTCTTTCTACCTTTAAGCAGGTGTGATACCCTCTACCTTTAAGCAGGGTTCTTTCTACCTTTAAGCAGGGTTCTTTCTACCTTTAAGCAGGCGTGATACCCTCTACCTTTAAGCAGGGTTCTTTCTACCTTTAAGCAGGCGTGATACCCTCTACCTTTAAGCAGGGTTCTTTCTACCTTTAAGCAGGGTTCTTTCTACCTTTAAGCAGGGTTCTTTCTACCTTTAAGCAGGCGTGATACCCTCTACCTTTAAGCAGGGTTCTTTTTACCTTTAAGCAGGCGTGATACCCTCTACCTTTAAGCAGGGTTCTTTCTACCTTTAAGCAGGCGTGATACCCTCTACCTTTAAGCAGGGTTCTTTCTACCTTTAAGCAGGGTTCTTTTTTTACCTTTAAGCAGGTGTGATACCCTCTACCTTTAAGCAGGGTTCTTTCTACCTTTAAGCAGGTGTGATACCCTCTACCTTTAAGCAGGGTTCTTTCTACCTTTAAGCAGGTGTGATACCCTCTACCTTTAAGCAGGGTTCTTTCTACCTTTAAGCAGGTGTGATACCCTCTACCTTTAAGCAGGTTCTTTCTACCTTTAAGCAGGCGTGATACCCTTTACCTTTAAGCAGGTGTGATAGCCTCTACCTTTAAGCAGGGTTCTTTTTACCTTTAAGCAGGTGTGATACCCTCTACCTTTAAGCAGGGTTCTTTCTACCTTTAAGCAGGTGTGATACCCTCTACCTTTAAGCAGGGTTATTTCTACCTTTAAGCAGGTGTGATACCCTCTACCTTTAAGCAGGGTTATTTCTACCTTTAAGCAGGTGTGATACCCTCTACATTTAAGCAGGTGTGATACCCTCTACCTTTAAGCAGGGTTCTTTCTACATTTAAGCAGGTGTGATACCCTTTACCTTTAAGCAGGGTTCTTTCTACATTTAAGCAGGTGTGATACCCTCTACCTTTAAGCAGGGTTCTTTCTACCTTTAAGCAGGTGTGATACCCTCTACATTTAAGCAGGTGTGATACCCTCTACCTTTAAGCAGGGTTCTTTCTACCTTTAAGCAGGTGTGATACCCTTTACCTTTAAGCAGGGTTCTTTCTACATTTAAGCAGGTGTGATACCCTCTACCTTTAAGCAGGTTCTTTCTACCTTTAAGCAGGCGTGATACCCTTTACCTTTAAGCAGGTGTGATAGCCTCTACCTTTAAGCAGGGTTCTTTCTACCTTTAAGCAGGCGTGATACCCTGTACCTTTAAGCAGGGTTCTTTCTACCTTTAAGCAGGGTTCTTTCTACCTTTAAGCAGGCGTGATACCCTCTACCTTTAAGCAGGGTTCTTTTTACCTTTAAGCAGGCGTGATACCCTCTACCTTTAAGCAGGGTTCTTTCTACCTTTAAGCAGGCGTGATACCCTCTACCTTTAAGCAGGGTTCTTTCTACCTTTAAGCAGGCGTGATACCCTCTACCTTTAAGCAGGGTTCTTTCTACCTTTAAGCAGGGTTCTTTTTTTTTACCTTTAAGCAGGTGTGATACCCTCTACCTTTAAGCAGGGTTCTTTCTACCTTTAAGCAGGTGTGATACCCTCTACCTTTAAGCAGGGTTCTTTCTACCTTTAAGCAGGTGTGATACCCTCTACCTTTAAGCAGGGTTCTTTCTACCTTTAAGCAGGTGTGATACCCTCTACCTTTAAGCAGGTTCTTTCTACCTTTAAGCAGGCGGGATACCCTTTACCTTTAAGCAGGTGTGATACCCTCTACCTTTAAGCAGGGTTCTGTCAGGATTTGGCCAGGGTTGTTCCGGTTTTTGGTCACTAGATGCCCCCATTGTGCTTTTTGACCTTTTGTTTTCCCTTGATTCCCATTATTATTTGCACCTGTGCCTCGTTTCCCCTGATTGTATTTAAACCCTTAGTTTTCCTCAGTTCTTTGCTCTGTGTTTGTATGTTAGCACCCAGACCTAGTATTCGGTGGACTCTCTTGTGGAATTCTGTTTTTGTTCTTGTTTATTTATTTTTGAGTATCTTTTGAGGCTTTTTATGCTATACCTACCACCTTGTGGATTTACCTTTTTGTCTTGGAGGATTACCTTTGTTCTTGTGGAATTCCTTTTGAGGTTGTGGAGTTACATGTTTTCCTGAAGGACTTCTCTTTTTACTTCATTAAATACACCGTCTCAAGTACTGCTGTGTCTGCCTCATCTTCTGGGTTCTGCCGACTATTCGTGGCTCAGTAGGTTAAGTGACTGTTTCTCACTCCGGAGACCCAGGTTCGTAATCGGGTCCTGACAGGTTCTTTCTACCTTTTAGCAGGGTTCTTTCTACCTTTAAGCAGGTGTGATACCCTCTATCTTTAAGCAGGGTTCTTTCTACCTTTAAGCATGTGTGATACCCTCTACCTTTAAGCAGGCGTGATACCCTTTACCTTTAAGCAGGTGTGATAGCCTCTACCTTTTAAGCAGGGTTCTTTTTACCTTTAAGCAGGTGTGATACCCACTACCTTTAAGCAGGGTTCTTTCTACCTTTAAGCAGGTGTGATACCCTCTACCTTTAAGCAGGGTTATTTCTACCTTTAAGCAGGTGTGATACCCTCTACCTTTAAGCAGGGTTCTTTCTACCTTTTAGCAGGTGTGATACCCTCTACCTTTAAGCAGGTGTGATAGCCTCTACCTTTAAGCAGGTGTGATAGCCTCTACCTTTAAGCAGGTGTGATAGCCTCTACCTTTAAGCAGGTGTGATAGCCTCTACCTTTAAGCAGGTGTGATAGCCTCTACCTTTAAGCAGGTGTGATAGCCTCTACCTTTAAGCAGGTGTGATAGCCTCTACCTTTAAGCAGGTGTGATAGCCTCTACCTTTTAGCAGGGTTCTTTCTACCTTTTAGCAGGTGTGATAGCCTCTACCTTTAAGCAGGTGTGATAGCCTCTACCTTTAAGCAGGTGTGATAGCCTCTACCTTTAAGCAGGTGTGATAGCCTCTACCTTTAAGCAGGTGTGATAGCCTCTACCTTTAAGCAGGTGTGATAGCCTCTACCTTTAATGGACAAATTTCTAAGTGACCCCATAAAAATAGACCCGAAGCCCCTTTGCCCTGCCACACTGGCACTGATCCTACAGAAAGGGTGTTCCACCAGCAGACCAGGTCAACCTGGCTTTTGGGGGGGGGGGGGATTATGAGGCCCCAAAAAGGTAGAGTCTGTAGATACAAGCCTAGTATCTCCCCCTCTAGCCTTTTGGGTGGAAGTTTGTTTATAACAGCAGATCGTTATCACTGTTAAATCAAGAAAAACAAAACAGCATTGAACATTGCACACAAACATAAAAATAAAAACAATGTTAAAGACATCGAACAGCATTTTAGTGCTTTGTGGTAACCCATCAGTTATTTTTATGAATAGATTTTTTATATGAGAAAGAGAGAGAGAGACACAGAGAGAGAGAGAGAAACATTTCAGAGAAAGAACTTTGATCCATTCCTGCATGAGAAACATGCCCTTACCTCTCCGGCTTTCTTCCCCCAGGGTCTCTACCCGCTTCATTCTCTATTTCTCGCCGAGGGGTTTAAAAGGACACCCTGTGGAATCTGAAGAACAGCCTCTGTCACACGCCACCTTGCATGGGGGGGAGCAGTGAGCACAAACACTTGTATGCCATGCCCTCACCCCGTCCCAAACTGCCCATCTGTAATAATGGGGGTGATACAATAATCTTCCCAGCTAACACATTTTGGTTAACGTTCTGGGAAAAAAACATTAGGTTGTGGGAAGGTTCCTGAACCAACGTTATGTTCACTGCTTCTCAGAACAATGTAGGCAAATTATTTTTCAAATTCCCAAAGGAGAACCACTAGGAAACATTACAGGAACATTCTGTGCTAGCTGGGTTGCTTTAACCTGGGTGAGAGACACAGGTGTGTTGCTGTGCTGCTATACTAAGAGCAGATGAGACAGTAGTTGGAGAACCACTAGGAAACATTACAGGAACATTCTGTGCTAGCTGGGTTGCTTTAACCTGGGTGAGAGACACAGGTGTGTTGCTGTGCTGCAATACTAAGAGCAGATGACACAGTACTTGGGTTGCAAAATTACTAAAACTTTCCCAAAGTTTCTGGGTTTTCCTGAAAATTCACAAAACCTGACAATTGTGGAAAGGTTTCGGGAATTTTGCAACCCTTCACAGCACAGAGGTAGAGACGGCTCACTGTGGTCCCTGTGGAAGAGAGGAGGATGGCAGAGGCTATCCTAGGAAAAATGGGACTGATTAACCCTAACACCTGGGTCGTGCTCATTAGGACACGCAACAGAAAACGCTTTGCATCGCATAACAAAAATGTGTCCAGGTAGTTCCTCCCTGTTTCAGACCGTTTTTTTTTTCCATTTGGTGTCTAACGAACACAACCCTTCTCTCTAACGCACCTGTTTTCACCTTGGAGGCATACAAACACCTGAATAGCATAAAGAACAGCTGTAGGATGGACAATTGCAACAGGTGTCATTTATCTAGTCACAGAGACCATCTAGGGGGTGACAGACAGGAGTATGGTTTCTGACTAGGTGTTGTTAACTAAAGAACGAGGATTCACAATTTCCATAACCCATAACATTGTAGTCTCCTCAAAAAAGCCAGACACAATGGATCCAAGATGACACCATTGAATCGAAAAGAAACAGATTTGAGTTGGACTGGTAAAAACCCCAAAACAACCCATTCCATAACCCTCCTGTAGTATCCAGTTCATTTGTTTAGAATGAGTGGTCAGTAAGGCATGTTTCAGACCACAATGTAGCCCTTTACACTCGTACCCGTAAACCGGTTAAAAATGTCAGATTTGGGCACTGGTAAGCACCTAAATTGGAGCACAGTGGCTGTACAGTAACATGCTATAAATTACATCAGAGCTCAGGCTCTGCGCTTCATAGCACTGCATCGGTTTTCACTCACAGCCGTCCTGAACTTGATTAGAAGTTGCGCTCATCCCTCCTGCCTATTGGGCAACTTTGTTGTCTGAGGGGAAATGCTGTAAAGTAAGAGGACTCGATGCATTTTGAAAGATGAGACATTAATGATTATCATAAATACCACATTGATGTCATTACAAGCAAGCCAAAACACCTGTGAGTCCAAATGTGCACTTCACATTTCCATATCATAAAACTCATATTTAGTGTCAACGTTTTTGATCCACAGTTAAATTACATGGCGTCATAGGCTCATTCTGTTCAAAAATTCACTGCAGAATACTCACCTGAATGCACTCACGCACCCAAACCTCTTTCTATGCAAAGCAAAATGACCATCTGTTTCTCTGAACTGCCTAGTGAAGCCTAACACTAATATCATATTTTAGAAGTTAGCTGGTCATGTTGGCAATGGAACACGCTTTCAAATGATTCCCACCTGAACCAGATCGCCATTTATAATGGGCCATTTTTGGATTGAGTAAACAACAGTAATTGTGTGATGGCAGAGATGCAGGGTTGTGTTCCAAACAAAACAAATACAATTGTGCTTGCTCTAGTTCCTCAATGGCACAGCTAGGAAAACTAAAAAAAGACTAGTTGAGTCATAAAAGTGCATTGAAATGACCTAGGAACTGCACACTTTGGAGAGGTGTGTAGCCACTTGGAGACACCAGTTAGACCCTTCACTCAAACCCTTGTCCTTTTTTTGTCTTATGTTGCACCTACCCCACATTTACCGTGAAATTTCGTATCATGTTACTGAATGAATCCAGAGTTTTTTCAGATTTCGTTGTAAACAAATGCGACGAAAAGTACAGTAAATGTAAAATGCACATAAAATCAACAGTGTAATGTTTGGATTCAGTCTTGTGTCAGGTGAACGGTTGTGTCCTCAATTTAGGTCTAATCATTTTCCCATAATCTCCAAACTTCCCTCTTTCAATTGCTACCATGCTTATGCTTTTCATATTTCTTCTGTAAGAAACATTTCAATTTAGTCCTATCCATACAGGCCAATTCCCACGAGTGTAAAGGGTTAACATTGAGACATCTTAACACATGTAACACTCACCTGTAGGCCTCAGCCTTGATGGAGGGAAGGGGACAGAGGCAGGGGGAAAGAGCCCTACTGAAAGAAAGCCTCCACAGGGGAAGGATGAGATGGCGTTACTTACTGGGCCACTGAAGCCGGCTAGCTGGGTGACCATGAGGCAGAGGATGGAGAGAAGCAGGCGCGTCCGACAGAAGGCCCAGACCACACCGCACAGGGACGCCTCGTCCCCTTTCACCCTGCGCTCCTCCCACAGCCCGGCCAACCTGCGCACACACAGGCGATCTAACCACAGTCGACCAACAATCACTCACTCTATTCTCCCTCTACTAAGGGTCAAGACTGGAACTGTCGTGCCAGAGTCAGGCACCACATATGGGTACAAATCCCATCTCAGCCTTTTCTCTGTCTTCCTCTGAAACTGCCCCCCCCCCCCCCCCTCTACATTTTGATTATCACAGTCCATAAAACAATAAAACACGTTTTCTTAAGGGGGAAAAACTACAACTGTTGAGAACTCCGACCCAAACCTCTTGAGACCCAGACCAAGACCAAAGGGTATCGAGACCAAGACCAGTTAAAATGTTGACAAATAAGACAAAGGCCGAGACCCAGGTCAAGCGGGTTCTTGGCATCATTCCATTACCTATCCTTGGAAGGGTGACCTTCGTGACCCCATATGTGCAGCAATCAGTACTGACCTGTGGCGGTTGACTTTGCAGCTTTCAAACTGGGACACGACCCACACATCCTCCAGCTGTAGCTGGCCTTTGCGGTGGGCGTGAACGGCCAACGGGGTCAGCCAGTTGAAGGTCATGAAGGAGAAGAAGAGGCCCGCACGAGCCCGCAGGTGCTCGTGCCTGTGGGAGGAGTGGGGTGGAGTTGTGGGGGACAGAAAGTTAGAGGAACTTCTACTCGTGTACAGCAAGAGGAGTCTCTCTCTCAAGAGTTCCTCCTTAGTTATTCCTTGCCACCATGTTGCCACTTGCTCTTTGGTGGTCTAGGCCAGGTTACTGTAAAATATATTATTCTAAAAAAGGGCCATACCAATAGAGGTGAGAGAGCACCTACAGTTAAAGTCGGAAGTTTACATACACCTTAGCCAAATACATTTAAACTCACTTTTTCACAATTCCTGACATTTAATCCTAGTAAAAATTCCCTGTCTTAGGTCAGTTAGGATCACCACTTTATTTTAAGAATGTGAAATGTCTGAATAATAGTAGAGAGAATGATTTATCTCAGATTTTATTTCTTTCATCACATTCCCGGTGGGTAAGAAGTTTACATACTCAATTAGTATTTGGTAGCATTGCCTTTAAATTGTTTAACTTGGGTCAAACGTTTCGGGTAGCCTTCCACAAGCTTCCCACAATAAGTTAGGTGAATTTTGGCCCATTCCTCCTGACAGAGCTGGTGTAACTGAGTCAGATTTGTAGGCCTCCTTGCTCGCACACTGTTACGTTCCCCAGTTTCTGTGTTGTGGGTTTGTGTTTAGGTATGTGTATTTCAGGAAATGGCTTCCTGGTTTCCCCCAAGCAGCTGATTGGTCGGCCCCATGAACGATTGGCGCAGACCCCACCCTCTCGTCAGGGGATACAGCTGTTTGCAAGTACAAACTCCTTCTCCAGCTGGATAAAAGCCAGTGTTCCTTTGTTAGGGGAGAGAGCTTCTTGGTTGTTGCTCAGAGAGAGCATCTTGGTATGTCTTGTGTTGGTTGTTGCTCAGAGAGAGCTTATTGGTATGTCTTGTGTTGGTTGTTGCTCAGAGAGAGTTTCTTGTTATGTCTTGTGAGTCGTTGTTGGTCTGTATGAATTTGTATTGTGTAGCTGGTCCTGCTGACGTTTATGTACGCCATAGGACTGTGTTTTTGATAAGTGAAATTGTTCATTGATGAACCAGACCAGACTTGTGGAGGATTGGATGAACCAGACTTGTGGAGGTCTACAATGTTTTTCTGAGGTCTTGGTTGATTTCTTTTGATTTTCCCATGATGTCAAGCAAAGAGGCACTGAGTTTGAAGGTAGGTCTTGAAATACAGCCCCAGATACAGCTCCAATTGACTCAAATGATGTCAATTAGCCTATCAGAAGCTTCCAAAGACATAACATCATTTTCTGGAATTTTCCAAGCTGTCTATAGGCACAGTCAATTTAGTGTATGTAAACTTCTGACCCACTGGAATTGTGATGGTGAAATAATCTGTCTGTAAACAGTTGGAAAAATGACGTGTGTGTGTGTGTGTGTGTATGTATATATATATATATATATATGCACACACGCACAGTATTCAGAAAGTATTCAGACCCCTTCACTTTTGAAACATTTTCTAATGTTACACCCTTATTCTAAAATTGATTTTTTTTCCCTCATCAATCTACACAATACCCCCACAATGACAAAGCAAAAACAGGTTTTTAGAAATGTTAGCAGATTTTTTTTATTTTACATTTGCTATCACATTTACTTAAGTATTCAGACCCTTTACTCTGTACTTTGTTGAACCTTTGGCAGCAATTACAGCTTTGAGTCTTCTTGAATATGATGCTACAAGCTTGGGGAGATACAGGTGTGCCAAGCTTGTAGCGCCATTCCCAAGATGACTCCAGGCTGTAATTGCTGCCAAAGGTTCTTGAACAAAGTAAAGGGTCTGAATACTTATGTGATATTTCTGTATTTGTAAGAAATTATCAACATTTTCTAAACCTGTTTTTGCTTTGTCATTATGTGTGTGTGTGTGTGTGTGTGTGTGTGTGTGTGTGTGTGTGTGTGTGTGTGTGTAGATGAGGAAAATAACAATTGAATCCATTTCAGAATAAGGCTAACCTAACAAAATGTGGACAGAGCCAAGGGGTCTGAATACTTGAGCTCCCCCTACTTTGTGCAATTTCCGCCTGAAGACAAACCCAAATCTAACAGCCTGTAGCTCAGGCACAGAACCAAGGATATGCATATTATTGGTACTATTTCAAAGTAAAAACTCTGAAGTTTGTAAATGTGAATTGAATGTTGGAGAATAACACAATAGATCTGGTTTAGATAAAAATAAAAAACGCATGGTTTATTTGTTTTATCATCTTTAAAATGAACAAGATAAAACAAACATTCAGATAGGATGATGGGGACAATTTCAGTGAAAGATATGAGGGCAACAGTACTTGTGCAAAGTTTCAGAATGATAACTTCCAAAATGAGTGTGCTACATGTTATGTATCATATAGTCCCCCAGGTGTCCCACACAAGTAGCCCAAATGTACCCAAATTGGTGAAGGTATACATTTTGAAACAAATAACTATATACAAAATACCAAAATGGTATTCTAACACCCCCTCAAATCAATTTATATACAGTGCCTTGCGAAAGTATTCGGCCCCCTTGAACTTTGCGACCTTTCATCATGAAGAACAAGGAACACACCAGGCAGGTCCGAGATACTGTTGTGAAGAAGTTTAAAGCCGGATTTGGATACAAAAAGATTTCCCAAGCTTTAAACATCCCAAGGAGCACTGTGCAAGTGATAATATTGAAATGGAAGGAGCATCAGACCACTGCAAATCTACCAAGACCTGGCCGTCCCTCTAAACTTTCAGCTCATACAAGGAGAAGACTGATCAGAGATGCAGCCAAGAGGCCCATGATCACTCTGGATGAACTGCAGAGATCTACAGCTGAGGTGGGAGATTCTGTCCATAGGACAACAATCAGTCGTATATTGCACAAATCTGGCCTTTATGGAAGAGTGGCAAGAATAAAGCCATTTCTTAAAGATATCCATAAAAAGTGTCGTTTAAAGTTTGCCACAAGCCACCTGGGAGACACACCAAACATGTGGAAGAAGGTGCTCTGGTCAGATGAAACCAAAATTGAACTTTTTGGCAACAATGCAAAACGTTATGTTTGGCGTAAAAGCAACACAGCTGAACACACCATCCCCACTGTCAAACATGGTGGTGGCAGCATCATGGTTTGGGCCTGCTTTTCTTCAGCAGGGACAGGGAAGATGATTAAAATTGATGGGAAGATGGATGGAGCCAAATACAGGACCATTCTGGAAGAAAACCAGATGGAGTCTGCAAAAGACCTGAGACTGGGATGGAGATTTGTCTTCCAACAAGACAATGATCCAAAACATAAAGCAAAATCTACAATGGAATGGTTCAAAAATAAACATATCCAGGTGTTAGAATGGCCAAGTCAGAGTCCAGACCTGAATCCAATCGAGAATCTGTGGAAAGAACTGAAAACTGCTGTTCACAAATGCTCTCCATCCAACCTCACTGAGCTCGAGCTGTTTTGCAAGTAGGAATGGGAAGAAATGTCTCTCGATGTGCAAAACTTATAGAGACATACCCCAAGCGACTTACAGCTGTAATCGCAGCAAAAGGTGGCGCTATAAAGTATTAACTTAAGGGGGCTGAATAATTTTGCACGCCCAATTTTTCAGTTTTTGATTTGTTAAAAAAGTTTGAAATATCCAATAAATGTCGTTCCACTTCATGATTGTGTCCCACTTGTTGTTGATTCTTCACAAAAAAATACAGTTTTATATCTTTATGTTTGAAGCCTGAAATGTGGCAAAAGGTCGCAAAGTTCAAGGGGGCCGAATACTTTCGCAAGGCACTGTAGCCCCAGCCTAAAACCCCAAACAGCAAGCAATGCAGGTGTAGAAGCATGGTGGCTAGGAAAAACTCCCTAGAAAGGAAAAAAGCTAGGAAGAAACCTGGAGAGGAACCAGGCTATGAGGGGTGGCCAGTCCTCTTTTGGGTGTGCCGGGTGGAGATCACAGTGGTTGTAGAGGGTGCAACAGGACAGCACCTTGAGTAAAAATTAACAGTTTAGGGTTCCATAGCCGCAGGCAGAACAGTTGAAACTGGAACAGCAGCAAGGCCGGGTGGACTGGGGACAGCGAGGAGTCATCATGGCAGGTAGTCCTGAAGCATGGTCCATGGGCTCAGGTCCTCCGAGAGAAAGAAAAAGAGAGCAGACTTAAATTCACACAAGACACCGGATAAGACAGGAAAAGTACTCCAGATATAACATACTGACCCTAGCCCACACCCACTTTGCCATATAACCCCACCAACATTGCCAAAACTCTAGACAATATTCTGCTGCTGATGCCAGATACCATAGCAGTCTCTTTCTGAAATAAAGCAGAGGGTCACTGAGCATGTGGTGCATGTGATGGGAGCCTTCATCTTGCAAACAACACAGCAACGCCTCCATGCTGTGCCCTTTTGACCCTTAGGCACATCCACGCCTGCACAAATATATTTGGGCAGATGAACACTTGTGGCAGGAGCAGAAGGGACAGGGCTTGGTGCAGTGGTGCTGTAGCCAGCAAGCTACTTGATGCTCCCTCTAATGTAGACTGATTGGAGGAAGCATGCTGGCTGTGTTGAGATGTATGGGTTTGCATTCTACACAATACCATTTTATATAAAATGGTATTGTGTAGAGCAAGAGGACAACAAAAAGCTCGGCCGAGCGTGAGGCACACGTGCTGGAGTCAGCCATATGAGGACAGTACATAATAATCACTCAAATACATTGTTTGCAAGATTTGCCCCGAGTTTCCCTTTACAAACGCTGTAGTCTGAATTCCTTTAATTAGTAAATTACATTAATAATACATTGCAGTGTTTCCCCTATATGCATTTAGCAGTGATGCACCGCCACTGCAATATTTATATCAATATATATATATATATATATATACACACACCACACAGTGACTTTGGAAAGTACAGTTGAAGTTGGAAGTTTACATACACTTAGGTTGGAGTCATTAAAACTCGTTTTTCAACCACTCCACAAATTTCTTGTAAACAAACTATAGTTTTGGCAAGTCGGTTAGGATATCTACTTTGTGCATGTCACAAGTCATTTTTTCCAACAATTGTTTACTGACAGATTATAATTCACTGTATCACAATTCTAGTGGGTCAGAAGTTTACATACACTAAGTTGACTGTGCCTTTAAACAGCTTGGGAAATTCCAGAAAATGATGTCATGGCTTTAGAAGCTTCTGATAGGCTAATTGACATAATTTGAGTCAATTGGAGGTTTACCTGGGGATGTATTTCAAGGCTTAACTTCAAACTCAGTGCCTCTTTGCTTGACAATATGGGAAAATCGAAAAGAAATCAGCCAAGACCTCAGAATTGTTTTGTAGACCTCCATATGTCTGGTCCATCCTTGGAAGCAAATTCCAAATGCCTGATACCACGTTCATCTGTACAAACAATAGTGCGCAAGTATAAACACCATGGGACCAAGTCATACCACTCAGGAAGGAGAAGCGTTCTGTCTCCTAGAGATGAACATACTTTGGCGCAAAAAGTGCAAATCGATCCCAGAACAACAGCAAAGGACCTTGTGAAGATGCTGGAGGAAACAGGTACAAAAGTGTATATATATATATATATATATATCTACAGTAAAATGAGTCCTATCGACATAACCTGACAAGCCGCTCAGCAAGGAAGAAGCCACTGCTCCAAAACCACCATAAAAAAGCCTGACTACAGTTTGCAACTGCACATTGGGACAAAGATCGTACTTTTTGGAGAAAAGTTCTCTGGTTTGATGAAACAAAAATAGAACTCTTTGGCCATAATGACCATCGTTATGTTTGGAGGAAAAAGGGGGAAGCTTGCAAGCCGAAGAACACCATCCCAACCATGAAGCATGGGGGTCGCAGCATCATGTTGTGAGGTGCTTTGCTGAAGGAGGGACTGGTGCACTTCACAAAATAGATGACATCATGAGGTAGGAAAATTATGTGGATATATTGAAGCAACATCTCAAGACATCAGTCAGGAAGTTAAATCTTGGTTGCGAATCTTCCAAATGGAAAATGACCCCAAGCATACTTCCAAAGTTGTGGCAAAGTGGCTTAAACAAAGTCAAGGTATTGGAGTGGCCATCACAAAGCCCTGACCTCAATCCTATAGAAATGTTGTGGGCAGAACTGAAAAATAATGTGCGAGCAAGGAGGCCTTACAAACCTGACTCAGTTACACCAGCTCTGTCAGGAGGAATGGGCCAAAATTCACCCAACTTATTGTGGGAAGCTTGTGGAAGGTTACTCAAAATGTTTGACTCAAGTTAAACAATTGAAAGGCAATGCTACCAAATACAAACTGAGTGTATGTAAACTTCTGACCCACTGGGAATGTGATTAAATAAATGAAAGCTGAAATCACTCTTTACTCTTATTCAGACATTTCACTTTCTTAAAATAAAGTGGTGATCCTGACCTAAGACAGGGAATTTTTACTCTGATTAAATGTCAGGAATTATGAAATTGAGTTTAAATATTTGGCTAACATGTCATTTACTTTTCCCACATTTTGTTACCAGCCTCATTCTAAAATGAATTCAATAAAACAATTTCCTCATCCATCTACACAGAATACCCCATAATGACACAGCAAAAAACAAGTGAAGAAATGTTTGCAAATTTATTTAAAACAGAAATATATTTACATAAGTAGTCAGACCAGTTGCTATGAGACTCGAAATTGATATCAGGTGCATCCTGTCTCCATCAATCATCCTTGATTTTTCTAGAACTTGATTGGAGTCCACCTGTGGCAAATTCAATTGGTTGGACATGATTTGGAAAGGCACACACCTGTCTATACAAGGTCCCACAGTTTACAGTGCATGTCAAAGCAAAAACCAAGCCATGAGGTCGAAGACAATATCCGTAGAGCTCCAAAACAGGATTGTTTCGAGGCACAGATCTGGGGAAGGGTACCAAAACATTTTTGCAGCATTGAAGGTCTCCAAGGACACAGTGGCCTGCATCATTCTTAAATTGAAGATGTTTGTAACCACCAAGACTCTTCCTAGAGCTGGCCGCCAGTCCAAACTGAGCTAATGGGGGAAAGGGCCTTGGTCAGGGAGGTGACCAAGAACCCGATGGTCACTCTGACGGAGCTCCAGAGCTCCTCTGTGGAGAACCATCCAGATGGACAACCATCTCTGCAGCACTCCACCAATTAGGCCTTTATGGAAGAGTAGCCAGACAGAAGCCACTCCTACGTAAAAGGCACGACAGCTTGCTTGGAGTTTGACAAAAGGCATCTGAAGAATCTCAGACCATGAGAAAAGATTCTCTGGTCTGATGAAACCAAGATTGAACTCCTTGGCCTGAATGCCAAGCTTCACGTCTGGAGGAAACCTGGCACCATCCCTACAGTGAAGTATGGTGGTGGCAGCATCATGCTGTGGTGATGTTTTTCAGCAGCAGGGACTGGGAGACTAGTCAGGATCGAGGCAAAGATGAATGGAACAAGAGATCCTTGATGAAAACCTTCTCCAGAACGCTCAGGACATTAGTCTGGGGCAAAGGTTCACCTTCAAAACACAACACCCCTGAGCACACAACCAAGACAACACAAGAGTGGCTTCGGGACAAGTCTCTGAATGACCTTGAGTGGCCCAGTGAGAGCCCGGACTTGAACCTGATCGAACATCTCTGGAGAGACCTGAAAATAACTGTGCAGCAACGCTCCCGATCCAACCTGACAGAGCATGAGAGGATCTGCAGAGAAGAATGGGAGAAACTCCCCAAATACAGGTGTGCCAAGCTTGTTGCGTCATACCCAAGAAGACTCGAGGCTGTAATCGCTGCCAAAGGTGCTTTAACAAAGTACTGAGTAAAGGGTCTGAATACTTATGTAAATCTAATATTTCAGCAAAAATGTATCAAAATCAGTTTTTGCTTTTTCATTAGAAGGTATTGTGTGTAGATTGAGGGAAAACAAACAATGTAATACATTTAAGTAAGGCTGTAACCTAACAATGTGTTAAGTCAAGGGGTCTGAATACTTTCCAAAGGCACTGTATATATAGCACCTTTTAATGGAAGACACTTTACAATAGTAACAACAACAAAAATATATATGTTTTAAACTAATTGGTATAAAATAGGAACAGGGTTGAAGAATGTTGTTGTAGCAGTGGATGAAGTGTCTAGGGCCCATTAGCCAAGGAAATACCTACCCAGTACCCACTCTTGTAAATCTGATAACATACGCCTAACATGAAGTGCACAAGGAGATCTAGAAAGAGGGGGCAAGACCAGCTTAAATAACCTCAATGTCCAGAGGCATACTGAAGTGCAGGCAATGGCCGGTCAGGAAAAAAACTGTACCTTGTAAGAGAGGCTATATTTAAATGTGTCTGAATGAAGGTGGCAAGTTGCCTGTTTCTGATCTTCTCCACAGCGCTTCTCAGTACATGTGCGCCTGCCCCTCCCCTTCCCAATCACCCCCTGCTCACGTTTCTATTCTCACATTGCACAAACACAGCCATCAAGCCAATACGGCGCCTAATAGTCCCCCGCATCACAGGAAGCAAACGTGCTATAGGCTGTTACTGCCAGTGAGGCTGTAAGGGGGAGGGCCAAAGTTATGTAAACAAATTAAGCCAGGCAGCAGGAGGATCTGGGGTCTGCTAGAGATGGAAAATAACAAATAATATACTGGCAAACATGTTGAGGAGTCTAGTGTGGTTGAGGAAATTAGGTTTAGAAGAAAAAAAAGGACTTGGAACAAAAAATAAGAAACCCCTCTCCTATCCTGCTGACTAACGCTGACAGGGGAAGAGGGAGGAGGGTGACAAAAACACAAACAAAGGGTTGAGCACTTGGAGCAACAGAACAGCTGTTCATCTATTTTAACAGGGAACTGCCATAGGTCCTTGTCACAGTGGTCCACTCTGCAAAGAGCGAGAAGAGCCACTGGCCCCACTAAATGTTTCCAACATTTAAAAAAATAAAAATAGGATGACTATGAATAACAGTTCATGACATGACAATAAAATCCAATAATGAATCATGTTCTCGAGTAGGGTGGACTTGTGCCACAGACTTGTGACAGAACTAGGCTTGAGAAAGGATGACATTCTGAATAGGATCAATTCGACCGCCAATACTTGTGATATTTGAAGAATGGGAGGATATTTAGCTGACTCAACACAATTCTACAGCTCTCCCAGTCCCACAACTGTTTCAACGTCAGGCCCATTACCCTTATGCAATACAAAAGACAGTGGGTGCTTGACAACTTGGATGCTGAAACCAAATTAGCAAAATGGCATGTGCTTATCAAAATAATCAATCATCTTTTATTGTAATTACTCAAACACACCCAGACTGAGTTATGCAGAGAAAGAAACCTACACACAGAGAAAGCAAGCATATACCAGCATAGGACCTAATGAGAAGGAAACTGAACATGTCATTCAACCTGGCCATTATGATAATAGATAATCACAAACATTAAAATACCACACCACACAGACTCACCTGGACCTTGGCGAGATCGTATGGGGTGACCTCTGAGCCTGGTAAAGTGTCTCTGCTCTGCACGGCCGGGTACACAGGCCCAGGTACCAGGTAGTCCTTTCCCAAATCATGCTCTTTCATCTTCTTTCACCAACATAGGAGCTGACTGACGTTTACTCGCTGTGCTTTGTTTTCAAATAATTGATATGGAACAACAGGACAAGGTGTCATATATGAAAACATGGACGACTATAGAAAATCAGCATTGTTATTAACAATAAAAGTTCAGTTTGGTTGCTTGGAGGCACTTGTCAGGTTTTTGTTGAAATGGTCAGCACCTCATCAAATAAGATATTTTCCAATTAAGAACAGGAACAATGCTATACATTAGCCTTTTAGGCTGCCTGGTATGTGGTGAGGGAGTGGACAAGGATGACTCAGAAATGCTCAAATGTATTGGATAGCACAGTAATGATACTGGTGATGCAGAGTGCATTTGAGGCAGTGGCAATACCCGTTACCAGTGATACTGTCCCAAAGACATACAGATGTTGCAGAGGGGCCAATTGTAAACTCGGAGAAGGGGGAATTATTTTTCAATGGGTTATCTATTTCCAAACCTTTTTGCAGCGCATGTGCCAGATTCCCTGCTGCTTCCTCTTCCAAAATATTACAAAAACATAAGGGTACAGGGAGTTGTGGATTCTTTTTTTTATTTTTTATATATAGGGTTGGGGGGATACTGAACATCATCGGACGATTCAATATTATGGTGATGTGGCCATTTTAATTGAAACATTATTTGAGGACATTATGAAGGCCAACTTCATGGTGACGTCACACGATGTATCAATTTGTCCTACTCTGTATTTATATGGAAACTCGACAAGCCTGTTATAAACGGGAAAACAACCATTTCATCACGAGCCCCGTGCCATAGTACACTGCTCCGGGCTGAGTGCTATACCGCCTGAGCATCGTTGCACAACAAGTATCCTCACATATCTTAAATCATAGAATAGTGTATGGCCGCTTTGGCGAAATCCGATTAATGCAATTAACAAATCAACCTTTCAGTACTAGGCGCAAAACGTGTAGGTTTTCTAAAACGTCAGTATGCAAAATGTCGATCTATAAAATATGAACATAGTCCCCCGATTATAAAATATTGTAGTGAGAAAGAGAAAAAAGGATAATCTCGTTGACAAATACCTGCGTCTCCTTGTCAGCCAGCCGAGCCCGATCAGTGGCCACAAAAAAAAACAATGTACTTATAAAGCTGCTCTTCGAGGAAGCCGCTGTGTTGCTGGAATGTAGTTCAAGAAAAATAACTATTCATTTACGGGAAGCGGTGGCTACATTTTAGGTAGAGTTTATGCGTTCTCATTCTGCCACTGTGGTCTGGATGCTGCATTGGCACATTAAAGAAGCATATTCATTCAACAAATGTTTTTATTTTTTTGTCCGGGATTGCCAATTCATTTCTATCCGTTGGTCGCCTTGACACAAAATGTGGATCCTTGTGCGCTGCATAATTACGCAGTGGTTCGCGCGTATTTGGCCTTGACCACAAAATGTGTGTGCGCAACACACACCAAGCAGCATATTCCAATTTAATAGTCATGGGAATCCATTGAAACATTTATATTAGCTCGCTAGGTAGCCATTGTATATCATTGTTGCATGTTCCTTTTGATTCCCCTTATGTCCTACCAACTCCCAGCATGTAATATTGTTATGTAGGTAAATCACACTGCTGCGCTCTCATTCAGCTATTTGCCCCTTGCAGATTGTGGTTGTTGTGGATGGCTGTTCACAAATCTAAAATGTGGTTTTAATCCCATTAATAGTTGAATTCAAGAAGTTTAAGCTGCGTATCAGTCATTGTTTTTGAAACCAGTGAAAAATACGCTTTTGCAACAGCTGCATAGTGCGGATCCCAGCCTACGGAATAAAATTGGGGCTTTTATTATCGCTCAATCTAATTGATGCTGATAAAAATACAGGCCTAATGGACACATGTTCAAACTCGCTGACTTTTGATAGACTTAGATGACCAATCTGTAGTTTCTACATCCACTTTATATATATATATATATATATATATATATATACATACATTGATTCTTGAAGAATATTGAATAATATAACTTATAAATGCCTCATGAGCTTAGTTCAACTGTCACACTCCATGAGAACCCAAAATATAAATTTGTTTTTCTCCAATGTTTGTAAATGTAAACCAACACTGTATAGCCTCATAACATGGTTAAAACAATAATGTTTATCATGGATGGTCAGTCCTGGCATCCATAGCTCTGTCTATTCATCTGAGAGTGGTGACATTTCTCCAGGCCCATCCCTCAGCTTTTTATCAAAACAGATGCAAGTGACAATTTTGTTATTATTTCAATCTGTGGATTTGCCCTTTAAACAGCTGCAAATGATCCAGATGTCAAAGTGTCAACAAAAAGGTAAACAATAGGCCTGTAGCAAATGAAGCATAGGGTCCTCATTTTTCATATGTAAATTGCGTTTATTTTTCAACTTGAATCAATGATTCCAATCAGTCCTCCATGACAATACAATCAAACAAAAGATTAGGGCTGGCTAATAAATCCTTAGATTTGGGGTTATGCTCAGCTAAAACAGTTCACCTATCCATATTTCCAAGTCATATTCTTGACGATAAAGGGGTATAACATTTATTGGAATGACAGGAATTCTGTAAGACTTTGGTTTTTAATATAAACATATAATTTAATCATATTAGAAGCCAACCCATAAAGTAACATATAACACAAACATTTGTATATACACTGCTGTTTGTATATACACTAAAATAAAACATCCTAGATCTGAATGAATGAAATATTCTTATTGAATACTTTTTTCTTTACATAGTTGAATGTTGCTGACAACAAAATCACACAAAAATGATCAATGGAAATCAAATTTATCAACCCATGGAGGTCTGGATTTGGAGTCACACTCAAAATTAAAGTGGAAAACCACACTACAGACTGATCCAACTTCGATGTAATGTCCTTTTAAAACAAGTCAAAATGAGGCTCAGTAGTGTGTATGACCTCCCGACAACGCCTGGGCATGCTCCTGATGAGGTGGCGGATGGTCTCCTGAGGGATCTCCTCCCAGACCTGGACTAAAGCATTCGCCAACTCCTGGACAGTCTGTGGTGCAACGTGATGTTGGTGGCAGATACAGCAAACCTTCTTGCCATAGCTCGCATTGATGTTCCATCCTGGATTAGCTGCACTACTTGAGCCACTTGTGTGGGTTGTAGACTCCGTCTCATGATACCGCTAGAGTGAAAGCACCGCCAGCATTCAAAAGTGACCAAAACATCAGCCAGGAAGCATAGGAACTGAGAAGTGGTCTGTGGTCACCACCTGCAGAACCACTCCTTTATTGGGGGTGTCTTGCTAAATGCCTATAATTTCCAGCTGTTGTCTATTCCATTTGCACAACAGCATGTGAAATTTGTCAATCAGTGTTGCTTCCAAAGTGGACAGTTTGATTTCACAGAAGTGTGATTGACTTGGAGTTACAGTGTTGTTTAAGTGTTCCCTTTATTTTTTTGAGCAGTGTGTATATATATATATATGGCCAGCTATGTAAACTAACAATAGATGTCATTAAATTGGTAACCTACAGTACCAGTTAAGTTTGGACACACCTACTCATTAAAGGGTTTTTCTTTATTTCTATTTTCTGAATTGTTGAATAATAGTGGATAGCAAAACTATGAACACATTTGGAATCATGTAGCAATCAAACAAAGTGTTAAACAAATCTAAATATATTTTATGAGATTCTTCAAAGTAGCCACCAGCAAAGCACCATCACACCAACTCCATGCTTCACGGTGGGAACTACACACAGAGATAATTAATTCACCTACTCTGCATCTCACAAAGACAAGGCAGTTGAATCCAAACATTTCAAATTTGAACTAATCAGACCAAAGGACAGATTTCCTCCGGTCTAATGTCCATTGCTCGTGTTTCTTGGCCCAAGGAAGTCTATTCTTGTCGTCCTTTAGTTGTGGTTTCTTTGCAGCAATTCGACCATGAAGGCCTGATTCACAGTCTACTCTGAACAGTTGATGTTGAGATGTCTGTTAATTGAACTCTGAAGCATTTATTTGGGCTGCAATTTCTGAGGATGGAAACTAACTTATGCTCTGCAGCAGAAGTACATTTGAGTCTTCCTTTCCTGTGGCGGTCCTTATGAGAGCCAGTTTCTTCATAGTGCTTAATGGTTTTTGCGACAGCACTTGAAGAAACTTTCAAAGTTCTTGACATTTTCCGGATTGACTGACCTTCATGTCTTATTAATGTACTGTAATTTCTCTTTACTTATTTGAGCTGTTCTTGCCATAATATGGACTTGGTCTTTTACCAAATAGGCAATCTCCTGTATACCACCCCTACCTTGTCACAAAACAACTGTTTGGCTCAAAGGCATTAAGGAAAGAAATTCCACAAATTAACTTTTAACAAGGCACACCTGTTCATTGAAATGCATTCTAGGTGACTACCTCATGAAGCTGGTTGAGAGAATGCAAAGACTGTGCAAAGCAGTCATCAAGACAAAGGGTGGCTACTTTGAAGATTTCAGCAAATTCTAAAAAGCTGTTTTTGCTTTGTCATTATGGGGTAGTGTGTAGATTGATGGGAGAGAAAAAACAATTTAATCAATTTTAGAATAAGGCTGTAAAGTACCAACATGTGGAAAAAGTAAAGTGGTCTGAATACTTTCTGAATGCACTGTAGCCTAGGCAGGCTGGGCTGAAACTCAAGGAACATGATTTCAAGGGAACACTTACGTAGAAAGAACGAGACAAGCTAAAGTCTTTATAAACCGCTAGAATGTATGTACTCCTCTCACATTCATGAGCACATACACATACAGTGCATTGGGGAAGTATTCAGACCGCTTGACTTTTTACATGACAGCCTTATTCTAAAATTAAATATTTCTCTCAAATCTACACATGATGACAAAGCAAAAGTTGAAGATAAAAAAATAAAATTAAAAATTAAAAAAAGAAATACCTTATTTACATAAGTATTCAGACCCTTTGCAATGAGTTCCAATGCATCCTGTTTCCATTGATCTCCTTGATATTTCCACAACTTGATTTACCACCTGTGGTAAATTCAATTGATTGGACATGATTTGGAAAGGCACACACCTGTCTATATAAGGTCCCACAGTTGACAGTGCATGTCAGAGCAAAAACCAAGCCATGAGTTTGGTTACTACATGATTCCATGTGTTATTTCATCATTTGTCTTCACTAAATAGTAAAAAAAAAAAAAAAACCTTGAATGTGTAGGTGTCCAAACTTTTGACTGGTACTGTATATTTTTGTATTCTAAAAGTAACAATCAGATCGTTACTATTTACCTGTCAAATGAACAGTAACTAATGGATTACATTTAGAAAGTAAACCACCCAACCCTGGCTAGGGGTAAGTTTAGCATGTTAGCTAACCCTAACCTAAGTAGTTACAAAGTCTCTAACAAGTAGTTGAAAAATTGCAAAAAGTAGTCAGATTCAAACTTATCCTTTGGGTTGCTAGAGCTTTGCGCTATACGCCCGCCCATCGAACCCGACCTTACACACGTCCTGACCAACCACCCTCCTTTTGTTTTTTTTTGGCCAAATGTAACATACTAAAAGGAGTTACTTGGATTTACTAACAGAATACGAAATGCTGAGACCAGGTTGGCCCTATGGTAGTCACAGTGCCTGCCTGCACTAAACAATTAATGTATTCAGACCTAGACTTTATCCACATTTTGTTATGTTACAGCCTTATTCTTTAATGGATTAAAAAGTTTTTCCCATCAATCTACACACAAACAATACCCCAAAATGACAATGCAAAAACAGGTTTAAAAATGTTTGCTGAAATATCACATTTACTTAAGTATTCAGACCCTTTATTCAGTACTTTGTTGAAGCACATTTGGCAGCAACTACAGCCTCGAGTCTTCTTGGGTATAATGCTACAAGCTTGGCAAACCTGTATTTGGAGACTTTCTCCCATTATTTTCTAAATATCCTCTCAAGCTCTGTCAGATTGCATGGGGACCATTGCTGCACAGCTATTTTCAGGTCACACCAGAGATGTTCGATCGGGTTCAAGTCTGGGCTCTGGCTGGGCCACAAGGACATTCAGAGACTTATCCTAACTAAGCCACTCCTGCGTTGTCTTGGCTGCGTGCTTAGGGTCGTTGTCCTGTTGGAAGGTGAACCTTCACTCCAGTCTGAGGTCCTGAGTGCTTGGCAGCAGGCTTTCATCAAGGATCTGAGTACTTTGCTCTGTTAATCTTTCCCTTGATCATTATTGGTCTTCCAGTCCCTTCCACTGAAAAACATCCCAAGAGTCCTTTAGATGCCAAGCGGGCTGTCATGTGCCTTTTACGGAGGAGTGTCTTCCGTCTGGCCACTACCATAAAGGCCTGATTGGTAGAGTGCTGCAAAGATGGTTGTCCTTCTGGAAGGTTCTCCTATCTCCACAGAGGAACTCGGGAGTGACCATCGGGTTCTTTGTCACCTCCCTGACCAAGGCCCTTGTCCCCCGATTGCTCAGTTTAGCTGGGCGGCCAGCTCAAGGAAGAGTCTTGGTGGTTCCAAGCTTCTTCCATTTAAGAATGATGGAGGCCACTGTGTTCTTGGGGACCTTCAATGCTGCAGAAATGTTTTGGTACCCTTCCCCAGATCTGTGCCTCAACACAATCCGGTCTCCGAGCTCGACAGAAAATTCCTTCAACCTCATAGCTTGGATTTTGCTCTCACATGCACTGTCAACTGTTGGACCTTATATAGGGGCGGCAGGGTAGCCTAGTGGTTAGAGCTTTGGACTAGTAACTGGAAGGTTGCAAATTCAAACCCCCGAACTGATAAGGTACAAATCTGTCGTTCTAGGCCGTCATTGAAAATAAGAATTTGTTCTTCACTGACTTACCTAGTTAAATAAAGGTAAAAATATATAGACAGGTGTGTACTTTCCTAAATCATGTCCAATCATTGAATTTACTACAGGTGTACTCCAATCAAGTTGTAGAAACATCAAGGATGAGCAACGGAAACAGGATTCACCGGAGCCTCATACAGTAGCAATGGGTCTGAATAATTATGTTTTTTAAAAATAATTTTGCAAACATTGACAAAAACATGTTTTCGCTTTCTCATTATTGGTTGTGTTCAGATGAGGAAAATGTTTTAATCCATTTTAGAATAAGGCTAGAACGTAACAGAACGTGGAAAAAGGGGTCTGAATACACAATCAAAAACAGGTAGGGTGCAATTGTTTAACGTATAGCCTATTCGACTGAAACCTTAGTTTCAGACCAATACATTTTAAACTACATATTTAGATAGCATAAGATCAGACTAAGTAATCTCAAACGACTCACACCATTTATAAGCTTATTTTACAGGCATTGCTCAGCATTCTTACCTAGTTTGACGCATTAAGCTGTTGATGCTCGCTGCCAGTCATCTCTTGGGTCACTTCCATGCTTTCTAATTCCAGTGTTCACACACATGGAAATACACTTGTAGTTTGATCTGGACTTTACGCACTGGTTTTCTCCTCCTCACCCTTTGAACATGTCGCTGGACTTATTTTGCTAAGAACGCCATCATAAAGCTGGTCAGCGCATCTGGATTGCAGTAGTACATGCCAAGTCAATTGTAGGAGTGAGGATAAGTTAAACATTGTAATGTAGGCAGTGAAAAGTCATATTGAAACAATTAAGCACAGGGACCAATTGCAAACTAGAGGTTTGAGTTAGGCACCCCCATGTGGACATCCATGTTTTTGTAATAAAGAGTTCGTCAGGCTTAACATTTGAGGGTTTAAATTAACTGTGAAGCAGCAATCCCAAAGGTTAAGAAATTAGATCCTTTTACCTAACTGTACATAGGAATAATTTATTTGCAATATAAAATGATTTCCCTTGCTTAAAAACAAGGAGTTACACCATCACAATCCAGAAAGCACAATAGTATTATAACACTTCACTGGTCAAGAAAAGTTAAGACAAATATGGTAAATTCCTGAAAATAACACTGATTCCCACCCTCTGACTGCCAAGAAAACACAAAACACTAATTGTGGAACTGAGTCGTTTAATGTATGTACACAAACATGTAAATTACACACGAGACGGGTACAGCATCTGAAAGACAAAAAGCAGCGAGGTGAGTTCATAGGCACCAAATCAATACAAACATACATTGAGTGGGGAATTGGCACACTTCCAGATGTTTTTCCATATGCGCACTTGCCCAATATGTAGTGGTCATGAGGGGGATGTTTAGTACTAAAATAGAGCCTACAATCCATAGAAAAGGTTTGATTTTTTAGCATCAACTTATAAAGAAAAACAAATCCTTTGTAGCTTCACCCCACAACCCAGATGAACAGCAACAATAAGTGGTGTAACACTGCCAGATAAATATTTAAGGAAACCGACATGCCTGAAGGCAAAGCACTGCCCCAACATCTGACAATGGTGGGTTTATTTTTCTCACAGCTTGCCTCATACACAACCAGTCACTGGAAATGGCTGAAAACCACTTCAAAAGGTGGTAAGTGTTGAAATTAAGCATTTTGCTGTTCAAGTTATCCGTTAAGGGTGTTGCATACAGCACAATTTCTTGGATTTTCCATCCAAAGATCAAACCACCAAACAAGAATGCCTTTTCCCTCTCACAAAATCAGTTTCAAGAGGTGATCACACAGAATTACATGGATGTTCCCTGAACTAACAAAAGTTCAAGTTATTCCAAATTCAGGCAACCTCCTTCCTAAAGTATCTCTGATATTAGACATTGCTGTACAAGCCCTACAAAATCACACTTGAATCAACTAATGAAAAGTCTTTGGAGTTGCTGTGTAAGTTAATCAGGTGCGCTTGTGCAGGGATAAAACAATGTTCTATACGGTTGGGTTGCAGCAAATTCCTTTGAGTTGTATTCGCTTTGGCTCAAACCCTACACAGAGCAAAAAAGCAGTGCTGCCCAAACCACCCATGGGGGACCACCACTAGACAGTGAAGGGCTAGAACAGACTGGACTGTCTGTAGGTCCAGGAAGAAACGTATTGCTAATCAGAGAAGAGCAGCTGAAGGTACTACTCACCACTCTGACTCTGTGTCCCATGGCCTTTGCGGGGAGGTTACTGCTGAACTTGGCCCGCACCATTCCACTGTTGCCATGAGCGCGCATGACTTTGCCCCAGATTACCCGCGTCTTGTTGGGCTTGCCACCAGGCGTCACTGTGTTCCTGATAAGATTGAAGACAGTGAGCAGAATTAGACGTCTGTCACAGAACTAAATTAAAACAAGGACAAAGTTCCACCAAAAAAGTGGCTCTATAAAAACAGCATAATAACATCATTTGAAATTGGGCCAGACAAGGGAGAAGCATCTTAGAGTAAGGCATAAAAACCATTTTATAATACAGTAATGGGAAGAATACGCTGTCCTACAAATCCCTAAAAGCCTGACACAGCACAAGACTATGTTTACAGACGGGTGATGTCAACAACAAAAAATGTGTGTTGGTAAACACCTCACTTGTCTATATGGTGAACTGGCAACACTAGTCTAGGTTAAAAGAATATAACCCACACATTTAACATCCACTATCAAACAGGTCAGATGAGACTATAGATTACTACCCTAGCAGTGTTAAATCAAAATATATTTGAGATTCTTTAAAGCCACCCTTTGCCTTGACAGCTTTGCACACTCTTGGCATTCTCTCATCCAGCTTCACGAGGTAGTCACCAGCAATCCATTTCAATTAACCGGTGTGCCTTGTTAACACAACCGATTGGTTCAAATTATATATATATATATATATATATCCATATTACAGCAAGAACAGCTCAAATAAGCAGAGAAACAGCAACCTATGAAGGTCAGTCAATGTGGAAAATTAAGAACTTTGAAAGTTTCTTCAAGTGCAGTCGCAAAAGCCATCAAGCGCTATGATGAAACTGGCTCTCATGAGGACCGCCACAGTAAAGGAAGACCCAGAGTTACCTCTGCTTCAGAGGATAAGTTCATTTGAGTTACCAGCCTCAGAAATTGCACTACAAATAAATGCTTCAGTTCAAGTAACAGACATCAACATCAACTGTTCAGAGACGGCGCAAATTAGGCCTTAATGGTCGAATTGCTGGAAAGATACCACTACTAAAGGGCTCCAATAAGAAGAGACTTTCTTGGGCCAAGAAACACGAGCAATATACATTAGAGGTGAAAATATGTCCTTTGGGTTGATGAGTCCAAATTTGAGATTTTAGGTTCCAACCGCCGTGTCTTTGTGAGATGCAGAGTAGGTGAACGAATAATTTCCGAATGAGCGCAATGCGCTGAGTGGGACTATCATTTGTTTTTCAACAGAACAATGACCCAACACACCTCCAGGCTGTGTGAGGGCTATTTGACCAAGGAGGAACCCAGTGGTTACAACATGATTCCATATGTGTTATTTCATAGTTTATGTATTCAGTATTATTCGACAATGTAGAAAATAAAGATAAACCCTTGAATGAGTAGGTGTGAACCGGGGGGGTACCGGTACCGAGCCAATGTGCAGGGGTACAGGTTAGTCAAGGTAATTTGTACATGCAGGTGGGTGGGTGAATTCTGATACAGCCTGGAACCGAACCAGGGTCTGTAGTGAAGCCTCTAGCACAGAGATGCAGTGCCTTAGACCGATGCACCAGTTCTGAGCCCAACAGGGTATGCTGTCATTAGGAGGGGAAAAAAGCTCACTTAATTACTCAAAATGACGGCGCCGAAGCGGTCAGGACTTTTCACTGTGAGAGGCAGTACCTCTGTTGGTTGGAGAGAAGGATTCGGACATGTTTAGTGTTGTCGATGTGTGATGCTGTGAAACAGCTGATATTAGCAGGTCCTGTCATGATAACTTGGTTGGTACAGGTGAGCACATCTGCGGTGGAGATCGAATGATTGCTCTCTCTCATGGAAATAATCTTCTGGTCACATTTATATGTAATTATAAACTGGGTGGTTTCAAGCCCTGAATGCTGATTGGCTAACAGCTATAGTATATCAGACCGTACACCATGGGTATGACGAAACATTTATTTGTATTGCTCTAATGACATTGGTAACCAGTTTACAATAGAATTAAGGCGACACGGGGCTTCATGGTATGTGGCGTAGAGTCGTGCCTATTGGCCATAACCAACACCTCCTTTTTGCTTTACTGCTTAAATAATAATCATAAGTATAATATATTATACTTGGTACATTTTGAGTGAGTAATTAAGTCAAATTTACAACTGTCATTAAAGAGGTAATGCTCTTCAAAACTAAGTTCCCTTGTAATTTCTTAATTGTTCTTGAGCCATGTATGTTTGAAATGTGTAAGAAAACAAGCTCTTACATTTTAAGTAATCTACAGCAGAACTCTAGAATTGTATTGAAGTCTAATGGGTTAATATAAAATCCTGTGGTAAATACTTATTGTAAATTAGCCATGAGACAGAAGATGGGGAAACTTACTTCTTAGCCTTGTAGACATAAGCACAGCGCTTGCCCAGGTAGAAGTCAACTTCCTCCCTTGTGTAAACTCCCTCCACCTTGAGCAGGGCGGTGTGCTCCCGCTGGTTCCTCAGGCCACGCTTGTACCCGGCAAAGATAGCCTTGCTCCACAGTCTGCGAAAATTAAAAGACTGCATAAACCAGAGCACTCAACCTGTGCATCATGCTGGTGCCAGAGTAATCCAGTCAGCAGTCGATCAACTGCATACCCTAAATACTCACCAGAATCAACCAATGCACAATAGTACTTCCTACTTTGTACAAACACATATCAAATTCAGTATTAACTACCTCCAAAAAATGACCATACTAAAGAAAGTTGAGTAAAGCCTTGCAAATGTGTCTAGTAGCTAAAACAAAACAGTTGTTAACCGTGGCAGATGGCAACAACGCCAACTAAGTTAGCTGGCTATCATTGGCTACTCACCTTCCTGGCATCTCGAGTCTTCTTCCAGGCACGGAAAAACCTGATGAGAAACAATTTAATACATTATGGTCTCGATATGAACGTGCCTATAGGTTTGACTTGCCATGTGGTCGGTCTGGTGCATGAGTTAGAAGATGACAACTTACAACACTAACGTTTCTGGCTAACGTTAGCTAGATACACATAAGTTCATGAATTCAGGACATTGACGAGATAGCCATGTAGATCCAATGAGGACGCTAACTAGCCACTGTGGTAGGGTTTGTCCGTTTAGCCACTAACACACAAAATAAGGGAATACTGTTGTATCCTAGTTAGCGTTTAGGCTAAATAGAGATGCATTTTGGTGTACATACATCAGAACGGCCTCAACCCTGCAGTCCGGCGCTTGTCAACTTTGTAAAACTATCCAAGTGATATTTTTCTCATCACAGCCTCTCGGACTCAAAATATAGACTGTATGGCAACCTTAACTATATTTCTCTTTGAAACCATGTGTATTTATGCCAAATGTAGACTTAATAACATAGAAATTTAGATTTTATAAAAGTAGCCTTTTGTACTTCTCACCTTCGCTGTCTGAAAAATGGCGGAAAAGGAAGTTGAAATGGAATGCTGGGAAATTTACGTAGTCGACAGAAACGCATAACCAAAACATTTATTTTTATTTAACTATTCAGTTGTCATTGTATTGCATTCTCTTACGTTTCACACAACATAATAATCGAAGTAGATAAGAATTTGTCATTTTTTAAAAACAATAATCAAATGTTGTGCGTTACCAGGGTGACCGGGGTAAACTACCAAGTGTGCTGCTAGGCTAGCTAAACTATGCTCGAGTTAAACTACTGGCCTTTTATTGTCCATAAATACAGCTAGTAAACTTCAACACGTTCCGTGAAGACACGTAAGAAATATACCTAGCTACGAATCTGTTGATTGTGTTATTGAGCATTTTGCCCAGGATATTTTCTAACACAAAAATGTCACAGTTAGAAAACGGTAGCGTTAGTAGCTAGCTAGCTAGATAGATAGGCGATATTGTAAATTGCTTGGCTAATTTCGCTCGAATTCAGTGCTCACAGACCACCAGGATGCCGGTTCCTTTGTCTGGGGTAGAGCTGCTCGGACTGTGTACAGTGCTCCAGGACTGTGCTGCACAGCTGTCAGTGCTGGGTCACATCATGCCCGACACCCACAGAGGTCGTCCAGAAGCTGATAAGGTATTATCTGATTATCCTCAGTTATACACGGAGCTAATGTCAGTTGGCTTTTTCAAGCGATGATGCGTCTTTAGCTAATTAATGGTATGGTTCTAATGCTATGCTTGCTATCTAAGCTGTAATTGTATCCTATTCAGCCCGTATTCATCTGTTTTTCTGGAAGTTTGTGTCAGCTGACATTGGACAGGTCCTTGAACAGCAGAAAGGGGCAGAGCAGAACCTGAAAGCAGCCCGTCAGTTTGAGAGAGAGTCTGGGAGACTGTCAGATGCCACCCGCGAGCTGCACAGATCCCAGAAGGAACTGAACCGCACACTAGAGGAGAATCCACTGTCCCCTGACAACCTGGCCAAGGTGCAGAGAGACCGGTGGGTTCCAGATAGCTCTTGTTCGGGGCTTGAGTGCACATTCCTACTTGGACCAGAGCTAGGTTCCAGACAATTTAATAAAATAGAAGCCCCCAACTCAACTGTGCTTCAAACAGAGATTAATTATGCACACGAGACAACTTTTCATTGGGATCTTTTTCAGGTCAACCACTGAATTAAACACATTGTTTACAATTGTCAAACATTTACAAGGTGCAGAGCAGACTATTAACTGTGAATCCAAAAAGTACCCTGTATGCCATCTACCTCATACATAATGATCTCTCTCTCTCTCTCTCATATACAGTCAGTTTGTGGCTCACGTGATTGCTGATGTGTTGGCAGAGCTGCAAGAGAGAGGGACCTTTCACAGCTTGCTTTTCGCTGTGGGAGAAGAGAAAAGAAGGAAGGCCAACCTCCTGGACATAATAATCAGGTCAGGTTATGGTCAATATGAACATGTAGGCTAATAATTCATTGTCTGTGCAGGCAATAGTGAAATTATTTCAAAACCCACACAAAGAGGAGGCTGCTGAGGGGAGGATGGCTTGTAATAATATCTGGAATGTTGTAAATGGAACGGTATCAAACACATGGATGTGTATGATAACGTTCCAGCCATTTCTATGAGCCTGTTTTATTTTGATTGAAAACAGAGCTATAATTTGTCTTTGCTTATTATAGGAATTGCATACAGTGCCTGCCTTAATTCTATCTAAAGAGGGATTACATTTTATGTTTTTTCTGATAGATCGACACAACCTACTCCACATTTTCAAAGTGAAAGAAAGTTATAGAACATTTTCCCCCAAAACAAACAAACTGAAATATCATACTTGGATAAGTCTCTACCCCCCAAGTAAATTTTTTATTTGACCTTTATTTAACCAGGTAAGCCAGTTGACAAGTTCTCATTTACAACTGCAACCTGGCCAAGATAATGCAAAGCAGTTCGACACATACAACACAGAGCTACAAACAAACGCAGTCAATAACACAATACAAAAATCTATGTACAGTGTGTGAAAATGTAGAAGAGTAGGGAGGTAAGGCAATAAATAGGCCATAGAAGCAAAATAATTACAATTTAGCATTAACACTGAAGTGATAGATGTGCAGATGATGATGTGCAAGTAGAGATACTGGGGTGCAAAAGAGCAAGACGGTAAGTCATAATATGGGGATCAGGTAGTTGGGTGTGCTATTTACAGATTGGCTGTGTACAGGTACAGTGAGCTGCTCTGACATCCAGCTTCAGTGATTTTTGCAATTCGTTCCAGTCACTGGCAGCAGAGAACTGGAAGGAAAGGCAGCCAAATGAGGTGTTGGCTTTGAGGAGGACCAGTGAAATATTCCTGCTGGAGCGTGTGCTACAGGTGGGTGTTGCTATGGTGACCAGTGAGCTGAGATAAGGCGGGGCTTTACCTAGCAAATACTTACAGATGACCTGGAACCAGTGGGTTTGGCGACGAATATGTAGTGAGGGCCAGCCAACGAGGGCATAGCAAACAGGTCGCAGTGGTTGGTAGTATATGGGGCTTTGGTGACAAAACGGATGGCACTGTGATAGGCTACATCCAGTTTGCTGAGTAGAGTGTTTGTAAATGACATTGCCGAAGTCGAGGATTGGTAGGATAGTTAGTTTTACTAGGGTATGTTTGGCAGCATAAGTGAAGGAGGCTTTGTTGTGAAATAGGAAGACGATTGGAGATGCTTAATGTGAGTCTGGAAGGAGAGTTTACAGTCTAACCAGACACCTAGGTATTTGTAGTCCACATATTCTAGGTCAGAACCGTCCAGAGTAGTGATGCTAGTCGGGCGGGAGGGTGCGTGCAGAAATCGGTTCAAGAGCATGCACTTAGTTTTACTAGCATTTAAAAGCAGTTGGAGGCCAAGGAAGGAGTGTTGTATGGCGTTGAAGCTCGTTTGGAGGTTTGTTAGCACAATGTCCAAAGAAGGGCCAGATGTATACAATGGTGTCATCTGCGTAGAGGTGGATCAGAGACTCACCAGCAGCAAGAGCGACGTCATTGATATATAAAGAGAAAAGAGTCGGCCCGAGAATTGAACCCTGTGGCACCCCCATAGAGATTGCCAGAGGTCTGGACAACAGGCCCTCTCCAATTTGACACACAGAACTCTATCAGAGAAGTAGTTGGTGAACCAGGCGAGGCAGTCATTTGAGAAGCCAAGGCTATTGAGTCTGCCGATAAGAATGCGGTGATTGACAGAGTCGAAAGCCTTGGCCAGGTTGCTGCATGGCGGCTACAAAAGGCGACACTACAGGTGACATTTTTACCCGGACTCGAGTATTAGCGACGGAAAAAGCCTCCAAGAAGAAGCTAGCTTCAGAAAAAACTAGCGCCAAGAGCAAGAGAAGCCGCTCCCCCACGAGGCACAACGAATGCCAACCTCGCACTCTGTCGAAGACATCCTTTCTGAGTTGAGATCCCAACGTACAGAACTAAACACTAAATTAGATGCCATTAATTCTCAGCTCAGTGCGATAGGGGGCAAGGTGACAATCCTGGAAAACGCTTTGCCTGACATCAACAACAAGATAACCATAAACGCGGGGCGCCTGGACGAGGCAGAGGGGCGAATCCTATCCATGGAAAACTTATTGACAGATGCCATGGAAACAATAGCATATGCTAAAAAGAAAATCGAGCATCTGGAAGAGAAAACAGAGGACCTGGAAAACAGGGGGCGAAGGAATAATTGTGTTCTATTCAATCTGGGCGAAAAAGAAGAGGGAAACATGCCACTGATCCGCTACCTGCAAGACAAACTTCCCGAGTGGCTCCACCTGCCCACCGACAGGCCCATAGAACTCGAGAGAGCTCACCGAGCACTGAGGCCCCCACCAGCAGCCAGACAACCAGCGCGCCCAATCACCATACGTTTCCTGAGATTCACCGACAAGGAACGAGTCCTACAGGCGGCGAAAAACAACACCATCACAGTGGGAAACGCCAAACTCGCTTTACACCAGGACCTGTCAGCTGGAATACGCCGAAAGCGCCGAGAATTTGACGAAGTGAAGAAATACTCCATTGACCGAGGCATCTTCAGGGGATTCAAATACCCAAACGAGCTCAGGATTCTTCACCAAGGAGCCTTGCGACACTTCAAAACTCCCGAAGAGGCAAAACGTTTTTTGAAAGACAATCCTGGCCAATGAGAAACAGACAAATGACTAAATGCGATTAATGCCATTACTAAAGGAGGTAAGACGACATATAGCCGATATCCAGAGATCCACCCCCTAAATGTCATTATAGCCGTCCAATTTATACTTATTGTCCTTTAACTGAGAGGGATGGGCTGTATAGCCTAACCTAGGCCTACTAATGTTTCAGCCTACTTTTATTTCCCTGTTTTTTTGTTGTTGCTATTATTACCTGGGGTTCCCTATGTCCCTTGGGGGAGGCATATGTAGGCTGGGCTATTGATTTTATTTTTCTCCCCTCTTTTACTGGGGTCTGGACGAGGGCAACTGTGTTATTTACTCAATGCGGGGTGGAGAGGATGAGGCATTTCTTTGGTGGGGAGAAGGAGACGTTGTGCGTTGCTAACTGTTCCCGGTTTTTGTTTTATTCGGAACACAGAATTGAGACTGAGCGGGGGGGTAATAGATCCAACGGGATGTGTCGAGTTGTTTGGGAACTCGGCTGGGGTGTTCAGAGATTATTATTTTATGTACACCATTTATTTTCCTTTTATGTGAACGCAGCTGTAATTACTATCCACTTTTACCCAGGGATGACTTGCACTAAAGTTCGATTACTGCTCGATGACGATGACTAGTACCTTAAATCTATTGACATGGAACTGCCATGGTCTAGGGCATGCAATAAAACTAAAAAAGATACTATGTGCTCTAAAAAAGGAAAAAGCAGACATCGCGCTATTACAAGAGACACACCTCTGTGATGCTGAACATGCCAAACTCCGCAGAGCTTGGGTGGGACAGGTGTATTTCTCATCTTTCAAATCAAACAGTAGAGGCACAGCCATACTTATCCATAAAAATGTTCCATTCATAATTGACAAAAACATATCTGATCCGGAGGGGAGATTTATTTTGATAACTGGGTCACTATATGGTCAACCAATTACTACATTAAACATATACGCCCCTAACACAGATACTCCTGCCTTCATGTCAAAAATTATAACCCTGTTCAATGAGCATTGTCTCCTTTGGCGTGGTGGCCGGAGATTTTAATTGTACCCTTAACCCAACCCTAGACAAATCATCTCAAGTCCCCACCACAAATCCTAGATCTGCAAAGATGTTGAACTCTCTTACTAAAGAGATGGGATTGATAGATATCTGGAGAGAGAATAATAGCTCATCTATGGACTATACATACTACTCTAATGTCCATAACACCTACTCCCGTATAGATTACATTTTTATCCCAAAGAGTTTCATAAATTCAGCCACATGTACAATCGGACCCATAGCACTTTCAGATCACGCCTTTGTCCACCTCTGCTTTGACCTCTGCAAAAACATCCCGAGGTCAAAGAGCTGGAAATTCAACACCTCCATGCTATCAAATGACGAGTTCCATACATTGGTAACTACATGGATAGACAACTACACACAAGACAATAAAGACTCTCCTGTTTCTCCGGCCACAATGTGGGACGCTGCTAAAGCCACACTAAGAGGTCATCTAATTGCATATGCTTCCTCTAAGAAAAAAGCAAGGGAAGCACACAGGCTAGAACTTGAGAGGGAGCTGGAATGCTGTGAAAAAAATACATAAACAATCCCTAGACAGCACCTCCTGGAGTCATCTTAAAGCAGCCAAAGCCAAACTGAATTTGGACTACACTCGGGAGATAAAAAAAAAACATCCAAATGCCATGGTGACTACTAATGGACTGAACTCTGACAGATTCCCTCTGGAACGGGGCACAAGACAAGGGTGCTCGCTGTCTCCCCTGCTCTACTTGTTGGGGGCGGAGCCTCTGGCAGAGCTGATAAGGAGCAATCCAAGTATTATGGGTGTTTCTGCAGGTGGCCTGCAGCACAAGATTTCGCTTTACGCGGATGATATCTTGCTCTACATATCCAACCCTGAGAAATCACTCCCTCTCATTTTAGACACAATTGCTCAGTATGGCAAGTTTTCAGGTTACAAGATCAATTTTAACAAATCCACTGTCTGCCCTCTCAATATTACACTCACCAGCTCTATGAAGACACTTTGTCCTTTCCAATGGAAAACACACGGGTTTCAATACCTCGGGATCTTCATAACACCAGATCTGAATAGCCTTTTTAAGGAAAATTATCTTCCACTCCTGGATCGAATCAAGAACGATCTCCAAACCTGGATCTCCCTCCCAATTAGCTTAGTAGGAAGAATTAATGTAATCCGTATGAACGTCCTCCCTAGACTAAACTACTTATTTCAGATGCTCCCATGCTATCTCCCAGTTTCCTTCTTCAAAACAACTAACCAAAGCGTCACCAAATTTATATGGGGCAATAAAAAACCTAGGATCAAGTTTTCCACTTTATCAAAACCTGAATCTAAAGGTGGTCTTGCCCTTCCCTCCCTTCAACTGTACTACTGGTCTGCCCAAATCCGCAACATGCTAACATGGATCACAAACAGACAAGAGTCAACGTGGATTCAGATAGAAGCCCAATCCTGTGGTTCATTGCCCTTAAGCTCAATTATATTCATTAATAACTTTAGTGAAGTGGGCAACATAGCCAAAACCTTTGCGATTTACAGCACCCTACTAGCGTGGAGGGACTGTAAGAAATACCTGGGCATTTCCTCCCAAATATGTTCTCACTCGCCTATAGTAGGCAACCCAGACTTGCCAAAAGCCCTGAGGGATGCCAACTTTAATCTTTGGCATACTCTAGGAATCAGGACCTTTTCAGACCTATTTCATCAGAAAACCACTACACTGAAATCCTTTCAAGAGCTCTGCAGTGAATTCGATGTGCCAAGATCCCATTTCTTTAAATATCTTCAAATTAGACATGTAATTTCCTCATTTACCTCCAAGAGGAGGTTTAGAACTCAGTTGAATGAAGTTGAAACCCTTCTTGTCACAGCACAATCCATTAAAGGCAAAATATCTTACATCTATAGACTCCTTTCTGAGAAAGGAAGCTCCTCCTTTACTCCTTTGAAAATAATCTGGGAAAAGGACCTTGGTCTGACTATCAGTGATGAGTTATGGGCGGAGGTTTGCGACAGGGTATACTGCTCCTCTACCAGTGTAAAAATGAAAGAATCTAATTACAAATTTTTGTACAAATTTTATTATACTCCTTTGAGACTCCATAGAATGAAAACAGATATGTCTCCTAACTGTAAAAGATGTACCTCTGAAAGCGGAACCTATATGCATGTATTTTGGAGCTGTAGGGAGATTGCCAGATTCTGGCAATCTGTACATACTGCTGCACAGAAAATACTAGATGTACAGTTTGATATGACCCCATGTATCTATCTTCTTAATGCCCAGCAGGACTTTGTTCTTGATCCTGACAGAGAAAATTTGCTTATGACTATTACATACTTTGCTAAGAAATGTATTCTTCTATTGTGGGCCTCTAATACCCCTCCTACATTTAAAATGTGGATTGACCAGATTGTTGACCTTCTTTCCTCTTGAAAAGCTCACTTATGACCTCCACAAGAGACAGCCCAAGTTTGATAGACTCTGGTCTCCACTATTCAACTATATTTCAAATTGGACAGAGTGAACGGGGTGACTAGGGAAATGCGCAGATACATGTTGTGTAAGGTACTGTAAAACCTAAAAACGAATTATTGGCCCGTCGTCTCAGCGAATGCTTGAAATAGCTGATAAGAACCTTGATAGTGCTGCTGCAAGTGTTATGTTTTTTTTAGTTTTTTAGTTTTTTAGTGTGTTTTTATTTTAATTTCGTTTTTGAGTACGTGTGCGTAGGTGTGTGTGTGTATGTATATGTGTGTATGTATGTACGTACGTATGTATGTATATATATATATATATGTACCAAGGAAAATATATAGATTAAGAAAAATAAATGCTTTTATTTGACTTTATCATTCATTTTAATTGTATTTTTATTTTTTCAAAAGTATTATTATTATTTTTTATGTTTTTAAAGCCTGTCACATCTGTGAATGTGGAATGCGTTTTGTTGGTTGATTGAAAAACAAGAAAACTTAATAAAACTTTAAATTTAAAAAAAATAAAAAATACTTGGTGGATGCACCTTTGGCAGACATTACAGCTGTGGATTCTACCAACTTTGCACAACTCTTAGGGAAAAATATATCCATTGTTTTTGTCAAAATTGCAAAAGTTCATTACATTTGGTTGGGGATCATTGACGGAAAGCGATATTTAAACCTTGTCTCTGATTTTTTTTTGTAGATTTAAGTCAGGACTGAGACTTGACCACTCAGGAACACTCAACACCTCTTGGAAAGCCCTTCTGGTGTCTTTTGCATAAAAATGTGTGTAGTTGTTCACAGAAGACTGAGGTGGGATTCTCTTTAACTGGGCTTTTCGTCTTTCAAATTGATTTTGATCTTAAACTCCTCAGTTCCTGCCGGTGACAAGCATACCTATAACATGATCCAAATACTTGAAAATACAAAGAGATCAACAACATTGCATTCACTCGATATTACTGGCCTGTATGACAAAGTGAAAAGAAAGAAGCCGGTGTTAAAAAAATAAAATCCACTAGATGGGAACGGAGGTAAGATGCAGACTCTACACAGCGGTGCAGATTGCCTCAAGATAAAATCTTAATATTCAATATCTGCAAGACTAAATATTAGAACTTTACATACTCGTGGGTAATAACCTTCCATCTGGACGACACAAAACAAATCATCAGGCTTAAGAAATGTATTCGACAAATATTACAACAACAAGCAACACCAAACATGAGAGTAAACAAGGAGAACCAATCTCCAAAGGAAAATGAGACTCCGACGGACACAGACGTTTTATGCTTTTCACCACCGGGAATGGTAAGGGTGGAAACCAATCTGTTGAAATCGATCGATGACAAACTGCATACTTGAATTAGTTAGGAAAGATATAAAGGAGTTGAAGGCGAGCCTCGAGATGAGTGACGAAAAAGCTGCAACATTGGAGAAAGATACAAACAAGCTAAAAGGGACAGTCAATAAGATTGAAATGGACGTTAATGAACTTAAAGGAGAACATCTTTCTGAGAGAAGCCTTACTTGACATACAGAATAGATCTATGAGAGAAAATATGGTACCTTACTGCTATCCAAGAAAAAAGGAGAAGTTCCTGAAAATGTGGTGAAGGAATTCCTTCTTACAGCTCTTCAGAACCCATGCGAAGCTGTCGACAAAATCTAACTTGAACGTGTACACTGTTTTAGACAGAGAGGACCGAGATCTGAGTGCCCAATCTTTGCCAAATTTGCTTTCTTTAAAGATAAAATAATGGTTAAAAGCCTGGGTAAAAGACTCGCTGACACGAAAATAGGCATGAATGATCAGTTCCGAAGGAAATTGCAGAACGGCGCAAAGTTATGTACCCAATATTCAATGAGAAGATATTAAAAAGGGAAAAGTGTAGCTCTCATAGTCGATAAACTGTATATTGACAACCAAATATTCCGAGACACAGAGACTACACTCTCTCATGGCTATTCTAAATATTACAAAGTTCCTATAGAGGTGTCAAATTAATGGAAGACCCAACACTAGCCATGGTTGGGATTGTAATAAACAAATATCTAGAAAAGCGATGAAATACAACAATTTAAATAAACTACACTATACCATTCTAGGTAGGGAATGTTGGAAAATAATTACTGTTAGACTTTCCATTTATAGTATTATGAATTGATAAGACAGCATTAGAAGAAAAGATAATTAACTAAATTATACATCTTCAAATACAAGGAACTGGAACACAAAATTACTGAATAAACATGGAAGAGATAAAACACAGAGGACATAGAAGACACAGTATGTGAGTATGTGCAGGAGTATTGTGATGGAAGGTGGGGTGAGTGTTTTTGTGTTTGGAAAAGTGTGGAGTTGCGTGAGTGAAAAGGGATAGTGGTTGCAAATCCCAGAGCCCATGTGTGTTTGTGAGCAGGGGTTATGAGAGCTATCACTTGTGTGCAGATGTGGGATATACATTTTAAAATATATTGTAAATGTAGTTGATTTATTTATTGGCCTATCATGATGGAACGGTCCCCAACCCTATACCTGTGAGATCCATACGCTAAGGAGAAGTCCTTATCTGTTTTATGGGCCTACTGTAAGTAGCCTATACGCAGCCAAATCAGAATGATGAATGTGTCAGACCTAAAGCAGTACCGTCCCCTCAAGATTCTGATCCTGCCTGGCAGGGTTGGTCCTACAAAGCCAAATCCCCCTGATGGGAGAGCATAATATACAAGGAAATTCTCAAAGCTGCTAATGAGAACCTTGAAGACCTTGCTGGTGGGGATTCCAGTGGGGTGTCCCCACCCAGGCAGTGGCAGTTCTGGCAACACTAGCTGCAGTAACCAATGGGGAGGGGTCACACTCGGACATTCAGAGAGGGGGCATATTATTGTGGCCCTGGTGGCACAAAATCAAAGGTCTGACAACACAGAGATGCTTGGGAGTATGGTCACAACAGGGGACCGTTGGGGTGTAGCTGAGCGCCATCAGCTAGGACGTGACAATGGTTAATCAAATCTCCCCATTATTGTTACATTTTGCATGCCTTCTCAAACAGCTTCAACTATATCAAGTCCTTTCTTGAGTTGGGCTCAGGGATGGAACAACCGGGGAACAATTGGAAATTTACTTAGTAGCAATGCAAATATAATGGTATAGCTATATGGACACTCAATCACTATGGTAATTTTAAATGGTAAGTTTACAAACATATATTATTATAAATATATTTGAAACTTGTATCTCAGTATGGTAAATGGTGAAATAAGTATAGCCAGTTATAATTAATGGCTTAGCAGATAATTCGAAAAGACGATCAGTATTTACCTGGCTAAAAGAGAAGAAATATAATATCTATTGTTTACAGGAAACTCATTCAACTATTTTAGATGAAGTTGTGTGGAAAAAGGACTAGGGGGTCGAAATATATTTCTCCTATGGGCAAAGAAACTCAAAAGGGGTAATGATATTAATGAACAGTAATTTTGATCCGAATGTGCCAACTGTCCACAAACAGATCCTCAAGGTAGATGGGTGAATGTAAATGATATTGGACCATAAACAGATATGTCTCTTTAACCTTTACGGACCAAATTATGATGATCTACTCTTCTTTGACAATATATATAATAATTTTATCAACCATACAAGCAATACAAGAATGTATTATCATGCTGGGAGATTATATTACGGTTTTAAATACTGCTATGGACCGTAAAGGAAATCACACTACAAACTATCCCCTTCAGACACTTAAGGAAATCCCGAATGTCATGGATATATTGGAACTAGTGGATATATGGAGGCTTAAATATCCTGACCTAGTGAGATATACATGGCAGTGGCTCAATCAACCTAGTCGTCTGGACTACTTTCTCTCTGGCACCAAAAGTTAGTGTTGATAAGGGACATTGCAGTAGTAGCATCAAATAATTGGCATATATATTACTCTTACAGAATTTCCACGTGGGCGAGGATATTGAAAATGTAGTTAAAGCCTAATGGATGACAACCTGTTTTTAACTAGGACAGAAGAATTTATAACTGACTATTTCCGACAAAACATAGGTATTCGAGGTCGACGGATTATGATTTTTCAACGCTGATAACGATTATTGGAGGACCGATTGAAAATCGGCCAATTTTTATATATACAGTGCCTTGCGAAAGTATTCGGCCCCCTTGAACTTTGCGACCTTTTGCCACATTTCAGGCTTCAAACATAAAGATATAAAAATGTATTTTTTTGTGAAGAATCAACAACAAGTGGGACACAAACATGAAGTGGAACGACATTTATTGGATATTTCAAACTTTTTTAACAAATCAAAAACTGAAAAATTGGGCGTGCAAAATTATTCAGCCCCCTTAAGTTAATACTTTGTAGCGCCACCTTTTGCTGCGATTACAGCTGTAAGTCGCTTGGGGTATGTCTCTATCAGTTTTGCACATCGAGAGACTGACATTTTTTCCCATTCCTCCTTGCAAAACAGCTCGAGCTCAGTGAGGTTGGATGGAGAGCATTTGTGAACAGCAGTTTTCAGTTCTTTCCACAGATTCTCGATTGGATTAAGGTCTGGACTTTGACTTGGCCATTCTAACACCTTGATATGTTTATTTTTGAACCATTCCATTGTAGATTTTGCTTTATGTTTTGGATCATTGTCTTGTTGGAAGACAAATCTCCGTCCCAGTCTCAGGTCTTTTGCAGACTCCATCAGGTTTTCTTCCAGAATAGTCCTGTATTTGGCTCCATCCATCTTCCCATCAATTTTAACCATCTTCCCTGTCCCTGCTGAAGAAAAGCAGGCCCAAACCATGATGCTGCCACCACCATGTTTGACAGTGGGGATGGTGTGTTCAGTGTGATGAGCTGTGTTGCTTTTACGCCAAACATAACGTTTTACATTGTTGCCGAAAAGTTCAATTTTGGTTTCATCTGACCAGAGCACCTTCTTCCACATGTTTGGTGTGTCTCCCAGGTGGCTTGTGGCAAACTTTAAACAACACTTTTTATGGATATCTTTAAGAAATGGCTTTCTTCTTGCCACTCTTCCATAAAGGCCAGATTTGTACAATATATGACTGATTGTTGTCCTATGGACAGAGTCTCCCACCTCAGCTGTAGATCTCTGCAGTTCATCCAGAGTGATCATGGGCCTCTTGGCTGCATCTCTGATCAGTCTTCTCCTTGTATGAGCTGAAAGTTTAGAGGGACGGCCAGGTCTTGGTAGATTTGCAGTTGTCTGATACTCCTTCCATTTCAATATTATCGCTTGCACAGTGCTCCTTGGGATGTTTAAAGCTTGGGAAATCTTTTTGTATCCAAATCCGGCTTTAAACTTCTTCACAACAGTATCTCGGACCTGCCTGGTGTGTTCCTTGTTCTTCATGATGCTCTCTGCGCTTTTAACGGACCTCTGAGACTATCACAGTGCAGGTGCATTTATACGGAGACTTGATTACACACAGGTGGATTGTATTTATCATCATTAGTCATTTAGGTCAACATTGGATCATTCAGAGATCCTCACTGAACTTCTGGAGAGAGTTTGCTGCACTGAAAGTAAAAGGGCTGAATAATTTTGCACGCCCAATTTTTCCGTTTTTGATTTGTTAAAAAAGTTTGAAATATCCAATAAATGTTGTTCCACTTCATGATTGTGTTCCACTTGTTGATTCTTCACAAAAAAATACAGTTTTATCTTTATGTTTGAAGCCTGAAATGTGGCAAAAGTTCGCAAAGTTCAAGGGGGCCGAATACTTTCGCAAGGCACTGTATGTATGTAATAATGACAGTTACAACAATACTAAATTAACACTTATTTTAACTGAATATAATACGTAACTAAAATCTATGTAGTCTCAAATAAATAATGAAACATGCTCAATTTGGTTTAAATAATGCAAAAACACTGTTGGAGAAAAAAGTAAAAGTGCAATATGTGCCATGTTCCTTGCTCAGAACATATGAAAGCTGGTGGTTCAGTATTCCCAGTTAAGAAGTTTTAGGTTGTAGTTATTATAGGAATTATGACACGGACTATTTCTCTCTATACCATTTGTATTTAATATACCTTTGGCTATTGGGTGTTCTTATAGGCACTTTAGTATTGCCAGCCTAATCTCAGGAGTTGATAGGCTTGAAGTCAAACAGCGATTTGAATCAAGCATTGCTAAGAGCTGCTGGCAAATGCAGTAAAGTTTGAATGAATGCTTACAAACCCTCTGCTGCCTACCACCGCTCAGTCAGACTGCTCCATCAAATCATAGACTTAATTATAACATAATAACACACAGAAATACGAGCCTTAGGTATTTAATATGGTCAAATCCGAAAACAATTATTTCGAAAGCAAAACGTTTATTCTTTCAGTGAAATACGGAACCGTTCTGTATTTTATCGAACCGGTGGCATCCATAAGTCTAAATATTGCTTTTAAATTGCACAACCTTCAGTGTTATGTCATCATTATGTAAAATTCAGGCAAATTAGTTCGCACCGAGCCAGGCGGCCCAAACTGTTTCCTATACCCTGACAATGCGTGCAATAAACGCAAGAGAAGTGACAATTTCCCTAGTTAATATTGCCTGCTAACATTGAATTTATTTTAAACTAAATATGCAGGTTTAAAAAAATATATACTTGTGTATTGATTTTAAGAAAGGCATTGATGTTGATAGTTAGGTACATTCGTGCAACGATTGCGAATGCGCTTTTGTTATATCATCCCGTTTGGTGAAGTCGGCTGTGATTTGATGATAAATTAACAGGCACCGCATTGATTATAGGACAAGCTGGTTAACCTAGTAATATCATCAACCATGTGTAGTTAAGTGATTATGTGAAGATTGATTGTTTTTTTTATAAGATAAGTTTAATGCCAGCAGCATACCACCCTGCATACCACTGCTGGTTTGCTTCTGAAGCTAAGCAGGACTGGTCCTGATCAGTCCCTGGATGGGAGACCAGATGCTGCTGGAAGTGGTGTTGGAGGGCCAGTAGGAGGCACTCTTTCCTCTGGTCTAAAATAAAGACATATCCCACTGCCCTGTGTAGGGTGCTGTCTTTCGGATGGGACGTTAAACAGGTGTCCTGACTCTGAGGTCATTAAAGATCCCATGCACTTATTGTAAGAGTAGGGGTGTTAACCCCGGTGTCCTGGCTAAATTCCCAATCTGGCCCTCGAACCATCACGATCCCCAGTTTACAGTTGGCTCATCCCCCTCTCTCCTGTAACATGTAATTATTCAAAAAAAATATGAGGGATTGGAAATGATGCAGAGAATTACATTGAATCTATCCACAATATTAAAGCTGATCTACCAACTAAAAAAAAAAAATGCTGCACGGCCAATGCAGATTGACAATGTACTGCCTTTAACCCTTCTGTCTTGTGATACGTGTTATGTTCGTCACTGTTTTTACAATCGGGTAGGACACATTTTGAATAAAGTTGTTCCATATGCTAGCTAGTTTGCAACATTGCAGAAAATGTAAGAAAAGATGGAGAAATGGAATTCTGTTTTGCCAGAAGTGTGCTCTAAACACAAAATCGAGTCGATGAAGTCATTACAACACCTCTGCTTTAACACACCATTGCTGGAAGGTACTTAAGTAGTACTTTAAAGTATTTTTAATTAAGTCATTTTTGGAGGGTATCTGTACTCAACTTTACTATTTATATTTTTGACAACTTACTTTTACTTAACTTTATTCCTAAAGAAAATATTGTACTTTTTACTCCATACATTTGCCCTGGCAACCCAAAGTACTCGTTACATTTTGAACGCTTAGCAGGACAGGGAAATTGTGAAATTCTGAGTGTTAGTGTGCCCCTGGCTATCCGCACATTTTAAAACCCCAAAAAATTGCCATCTGCTTTGCTTAATAATGGGAATTATAAATGATTTATACTTTTACTTTTGATACAAAAGTAAATTTTAGCATTTGATACTTAAGTACATTTAAAACCAAGTACTTTTAGACTTTTACTTAAGTAGTATTTTACTGGCTGACTCGCATTTACTTATTTGGGTACTTTTTCCACCACTAACACACTAACTTACTAAAGAAAATAGATATTTTGGCTTGTCTCCCTACAGGATTTGGTTAAAGTTTAGTGCATCAAGTGTGGCAAACAGTCGGCGATGTATTGAAAATGAAAGTGGAGAAATCGATGGTAATAGTCGTTTATAATTGGATTTTATTAACTGAGGATCAGATTCGTGTTCTGAACTCTCAAGGAATCGCTACCGCATACGCTGATCAAAGTGAGATGGAGGACAAGAAAATTGCAAAGGGTGAATACACGATTGTTTTCGGGACTGCTGAAACTTTTGTTGGCTCAGAGAAATGACGATGCCTACTTTAAACGTCATTGTTCCGCGAGTGACTCATTTGAATGGCTGTCGATGAGGTCGACAACGTGGTACAATGGTCAGGTACACTATATATACAAAGGTATGTGGACACCCCTTCAAATTAGTGTATTCAGCTATTTCAGCCACACCATGTGTTTAAAATCGAGTACACAGCCAGGCAATATCCATAGCCAAACATTAGCAGTAGAATGGTCTTACTAAAAAGCGCAGTGAATTTCAACGAGGCACCGTCATAGGATGCAACCTTTCCAACAAGTCAGTTCGTCAAATTTCTACCCTGCTAGAGCTGCCACGGTCAACTAAGTGCTGTTATTGTTTAGTGGAAACGTCTAGGAGCAACAACAGCTCAGCCGCAAAGTGGTAGGCCACACAAGCTCACAGAATGGGACAGCCGAGTGCTGAAGCGCATAAAAATTGTCTGTCCTCCGTTGTAACACTCAGTACAGAGTTCCAAACTACCTCTGGAAGCAACGTCAGCACAAGAACTGTTTATCGGGAGCTTCATGAATTGGGTTTCCGTGGCCGACCAGCTGCACACAAGCGTCAGCTGGAATGGGGTAAAGCTTGCTGCCATTGGACTCTGGAGTCATGAATCACACTTCACCATCTGCAGTCTGACGGACAAATTTGGGTTTGGTGGATGCCAGGAGAATGCGCTACCTGCCCGAATGCATTGTGCCAACTTTAAAGTTTGATGAAGAGGAATAATTGTCGGAGGCCGCTTTTCATGGTTCAGGCTATTCTAAACGATTCTGTGCTTACAACTGTGTAAATTAGATTCCTGTATTTAATTTGAAATACATTTGCCAACATTTCTAGAAAAAAAAATGGTTTTCATTGTCATTATAGGGTATTGTGTGTACATCGTGAGAATTTTTATTTATTTAATATTTTGAATTCAGGTAGTAACACAAAAAAAGAAAATATTCAGACCCCTTGACTTTTCCCACATTTTGTTACGTTCAACTTATTCTAATTTTAAAAAATCCTCAATCTACACGCAATACCCCATACCCCATAATGACGTGAACAATTTTTGTATTTTGTTTAGCTTTTTTTAAACATACCTTATTTACATAAGTATTCAGACCCTTTGACATGAGACTCGAAATTGAGCTCAGGTACAGTGGGGGGAAAAATAATTTAGTCAGCCACCAATTGTGCAAGTTCTCCCACTTAAAAAGATGAGAGGCCTGTAATTTTCATCATAGGTACACTTCAACTATGACAGACAAAATGAGAATTTTTTTTTCCAGAAAATCATTGTAGGATTTTTAATGAATTTATTTGCAAATTATGGTGGAAAATAAGTATTTGGTCAATAACAAAAGCTTATCTCAATACTTTGTTATATACCCTTTGTTGGCAATGACAGAGGTCAAACGTTTTCTGTAAGTCTTCACACACTGTTGCTGGTATTTTGGCCCATTCCTCCATGCAGATCTCCTCTAGAGCAGTGATGTTTTGGGGCTGTTGCTGGGCAACACGGACTTTCAACTCCCTCCAAAGATTTTCTATGGGGTTGAGATCTGGAGACTGGCTAGGCCACTCCAGGACCTTGAAATGCTTCTTACGAAGCCACTCCTTCGTTGCCCAGGCGGTGTGTTTGGGATCATTGCCATGCTGAAAGACCCAGCCACGTTTCATCTTCTATGCCCTTGCTGATGGAAGGAGGTTTTCACTCAAAATCTCACAATACATGGCCTCATTCATTCTTTCCTTTACACGGATCAGTCGTCCTGGTCCCTTTGCAGACAAGCAGCCCCAAAGCATGATGTTTCCACCCCCTTGCTTCACAGTAGGTATGGTGTTCTTTGGATGCAACTCAGCATTCTTTGTCCTCCAAACACGACGAGTCGAGTTTTTACCAAAAAGTTATATTTTGGTTTCATCTGACCATATGACATTCTCCCAATCTTCTTCTGGATCATCCAAATGCTCTCTAGCAAACTTCAGACGGGCCTGGACATGTACTGGCTTAAGCAGGGGGACATGTCTGGCACTGCAGGATTTGAGTCCCTGGCGGCGTAGTGTGTTACTGATGGTAGGCTTTGTTACTTTGGTCCCAGCTCTCTGCAGGTCATTCACTAGGTCCCCCCGTGTGGTTCTGGGATTTTTGCTCACCGTTCTTGTGATAATTTTGACCCCATGGGGTGAGATCTTGCGTGGAGCCCCAGATCGAGGGAGATTATCAGTGGTCTTGTATGTCTTCCATTTCCTAATAATTGCTCCCACAGTTGATATCTTCAAACCAAGCTGCTTACCTATTGCAGATTCAGTCTTCCCAGCCTGGTGCAGGTCTACAATTTTGTTTCTGGTGTCCTTTGACAGCTATTTGGTCTTGGCCATAGTGGAGTTTGGAGTGTGACTGTTTGAGGTTGTGGACAGGTGTCTTTTCAAAGTTCAAACAGGTGCCATTAGTACAGATAACGAGTGGAGGACAGAGGAGCCTCTTAAAGAAGAAGTTACAGGTAGAGCCAGAAATCTTGCTTGTTTGTAGGTGACCAAATACTTATTTTCCACCATAATTTGCAAATAAATTAATTCAAAATCCTACAATGTGATTTTCTGGATTTTTTTCCCTCATTTTGTCTGTCATAGTTGAAGTGTACCGATGATGAAAATTACAGGCCTCTCATCTTTTTAAGTGGGAGAACTTGCACAATTGGTGGCTGACTAAATACTTTTTTGCCCCACTGTATATCCTGTTATCATTGATCATCCTTGAGATGTTTCTACAACTTCATTGGAGTCCACCTGTGACGGAAGCCACTCCTCCGTAAAAGGCACATCACAGCCCGTTTGCCAAAAGTTACCTAAAGGACTGAGCATGAGAAACAAGATTCTCTGCTCTGATGAAACCAAATTGAATTCTTTGGCCTGAATGCCAAGTGTCACGTCTGGAAGAAACCTGGCACCAACCCTACAGTGAAGCATGGTGGTGGCAGCGTCATGCTGTGGGGATGTATTTCAGAGGCAGGGACAGGAAGACTAGTCAGGATTGAGGGAAAGATGAGCAGAGCAAAGTACAGAGAGATCCTTGATGAAAACCAGCTCCAGAGGGCTCAGGACCCTAGACTTGGGCCAAGGTTCACCTTCCAACAGGACAACGACTAAGCAGACAGCCACGACAATGCAGGATTGGCTTTGGGACAAGTCCTTGAGTGGCCCAGCTGGAGCCTGGACTTTAACCCGATCGAACATCTCTGGAAAGACCTGAAAAATAGCTGAGCAGCGACACTCCCCATCCAACCTGACAGAGCAGATCTGCAGATAATGGGAGAAACTCCCCAAATACAAATGTGCCAAGCTTGTAGCGTCATACCCAAGAATACTCAAGGCTATAATCGCAGCCAAAGGCACTTCAACAAAGTATTGAGTCAAAAGTTTGGACACACCTACTCATTCAAGGGTTTTTCTTTATTTTTGTTATTTTCTACATTGTAGAATAATAGTGAATATATCAAAACTATGAAATAATGCATATGGAATCATGTAGTAACCACGGGGTTGAGATTGGGTGATTGTGGAGGCCAGGTCATCTGATGCAGCATTTCATTACACTCTTTCTTGGTCAAATAGCCCATACCCAGCCTGGAAGTGTGTCGGGTCATTGTCCTGTTGAAAAACAAATGATAGTGGGACTAAGCGCAAACCAGATGGGATGGGGTTTCGCTGCAGAATGCTGTGATAGCCATGCTGGTTAAGTGTGCCTTGAATTCTAAATAAATCACTGACAGTGTCACCAGCAAAGCACCCCAACACCATCACACCTCCTCCTCCATGCTTCACGGTGGGAACCACACATGTGGAGGTCATCCGTTCACCTACTCTGCATCTCACAAAGACACGGCGGTTGTAACCAAAAATCTCAAATTTGGACTCAGACCAAAAGGACAGATTTCCACCGGTCTAATGTCCATTGCTCGTGTTTCTTGGCCCAAGCAAGTCTCTTCTTCTTATTGGTGTTCATTAGTAGTGGTTTCTTTTCAGCAATTCGACCATGAAGACCTGATTCACACAGTCTCCTCTGAACAGTTGATGTTGAGATGTGTCTGTTACTTGAACACTGAAGCATTTATTTGGGCTGCAATTTCTGAGGCTGGTAACTCTAATGAACTTATCCTCTGAAGCAGAGGTAACTCTGGGTCTTCCTTTCCTGTGGCGGTCCTCATGAGAGACAGTTTCATAGCGCGTGATGGTTTTTGCGACTGCTCGAAGAAACTTTCAATGTTCTTAAAAATGTCCACATTGACTGACCTTCATGTCTTAAAGTAATGTTGGACTGTCGTTTCTCTTTGCTTATTTGAGCTGTTCTTGCTATAATATGGACTTGGTCTTTTACCAAATAGGGCTATCATCTGTATACCACCCCTGCCTTGAAACAACAACTGATTGGCTCAAATGCAATAAGGAAAGAAATTCAACAAATTAACTTTTAACAAGGCACGCCTGTTAGTTGAAATACATTCCAGATGACTACCGCATGAAGCTGGTTGAGAGAATGCCAAGAGTCGACTCACACTTACACATTGGGCCTGATTGCTGTCTGTGTGTATTGCAGGGAGGAGGGCGGCCGGCGGAAGACCAAAGCTCTTCAGAGACAGCTGCTTGACATCCGCAAGGAAAAAACTCTGGAGCTGCAGGTACCATAACTGAGGAAAACAACGGGGAGACACTCCTTCACGTCGCCAATATGATTTTCAATCTAGTAATGGGCAAGGTTAGAATTAGGCTACACATTCACTGACTCTTGGTGGTGCTCCAAGCTCTTCGAGGGTGTCAGACGTCAATGTCTTTGAAAATCGGGGTGCCTCCCTGTTTTTCATTCTCAGGTAAATACATTAGACAGTACTGGCAACTTATGTAATACTTTGCGCAAACTGTCTTAATGTTGTCCCTTTAGCGACGCGAGGAGATGACTGCCCACCTGAAAGACCAACTACAGGAGATGAAGGCTAAGACTGGCCTGGAGAGGAAGTATGTGAAGAGCAGCGCGGAGCTGCTGGTGTACCAGGGACAGAAGATCAACACACACTCTGAGAAGCAGCTGGAGGATGAGATCAGGGTGTGTGTCTTTGTGGCCCTGTCTAGAATCATCCCCTAAAGCTGTGTTTACACAGGCAGCCCAAATCTGATCTTTCGCCCAATTAGTGGAAAACATCTGATCTGATTGGTCAAAAGACAAATTAGTGGTAAAAAGATCAGAATTGGGCTGCCTGTGTAAACACAGTCTAAGTGCCTCATGCATTGGCGGGCGGATTGGCCATCTGGCAATTCTGGCATTTGCCAGATGGGCTGGACCATTTTTGTTGTTGGGTAGGATTGATTGAAATTCACACACACACAAATATATTTTTTTATATAAAGACATGGCGGGCGGCCCATGGGCCTGTTAAGATTTGTTGTAAAGAGTTTCATGGGCCTGTTAAGATTTGTTGTACAGAGTTTTGCACAGTTTCTATGTTCTACTAATCTATAATGAGCCTGGCTGATCAGTGGGCAACGGCCATCTAGTTAATGTGTATTGAGTTTCCACTTCCTCTGATGTTGAACCTCAAGTTAATTAGCCTATGATATTACTTAGTGCACATATGTATTTAAATGTCATGTCAGCACTGCTCCCAGTGTCTAATTAGGGTGTGTAGGGTCACGGTGTATGTGTGTGTGGGGGGTGAGTTGGCGGCGCACAGAGTGATGTGGGCTCGTGTGGATGAAATGCCAGGGCTGAATTCTTGTTCCAGTTCACCCATGTAGATCTCATAGAATTGGGTAGGTATTGCTTTTTGCTAATACCTACACATTTCTTCTGGCTATCCCATCCTTTCAGATCTACACAAGTGGCTAGGGGCCTGGGGCTGTTTCTGGACAGAGCCTTTGGTGTGACTTGGCTACAGACTTTGTAGCAACTGTTAGGTTTGGCTGTACAGAGATGGTCCCCACTACATGTACATCTGTGTAATCATTGTTCCTCTGTCCTCAGCTACAGCAGGAGAGGTTGGAGGAGGAGAGGAGAGTTCATATGGAGATGGAGACTTTCCTCAAGGAACATCAGACAGTATGTGTGCAGTGGTGGTTGGAAAATGACATGACTCGTGTATAGGAGCATAATTTAACTTTTGTGTGATATTTACAGTACCGGTCAAAAGTTTTAAAAACCTACTCATTCCAGGGTTTTTCTTTATTTTTACTAATGATCTACATTGTAGAATAATAGTGAACACATCAAAACAATGAAATAACACATATGGAATCATGTCGTAACCAAAAAAAGTGTTAAACAAAAAAAATATTTTTTTTTATATTTGAGATTCTTCAAAGTAGCCACCCTTTGCCTTGTTGACAGCTTTGCACACTCTTGGCATTCTCTCAACCAGCTTCACCTGCAATGCTTTTCCAACAGTCTTGAGAAAGTTCCCACATATGCTGAGCACTTGTTGGCTGCTTTTCCTTCACTCTGCGGTCCGACTCATACCAAACCATCTCAATTGGGTTGAGGATGGGTGATTGTGGAGGCCAGGTCATCTGATGCAGCACTCCATCACTCTCCTTATTGGTCAAATAACCCTTACACAGCCTTACACAGTATGTTGGGTCATTGTCCTGTTGAAAAACTGATAGTCCCACTTAGCCCAAGTGCTGTGGTAACCATGCTGGTTAAGTGTGTCTTGAAAAGCACCCCCACACCATAACATGTCCTCCTCCATGCTTTAGGGTGGGAAATACACATACGGAGATCATCTGTTCACCCACACCGCGTCTCACAAAGACACAGCGGATGGAACCAAAAATCTCCAGACCAAAGGACACATTTCCACCGGTCTAATATCCATTGATCGTGTTTCTTGGTCCAAGCAAGTCTCTTCTTCTTATTGGTGTGGTTTCAGCAATTTGACCACAGCAATTTGACCATGAAGGCCTCAAATCTAAAATACATTGATTTGTTTAACACTTGTAGAAAATAGTAAAAAATAAAAAACTCAAATGAGTAGGTGTCCAAACTTTTGACTGGTACTGTATGTAAATTCAGTCTTAAAGTAATGGACTGTCATTTCTCTTTGCTTACTTGAGCTGTTCTCACAACACAACTGATTGGCTCAAACGCATTAAGAATGAAAGAAATTCCACAAATGAACTTTTAAGGCACACACGTTAATTGAAATGCATTCCAGGTGACTACCTCATGAAGCTAGTTGAGAGAATGCCAAGAGTGTGCAAAGCACTCAAGGCAAAGGGTGGCCATTTTCAAGTATAAAATATCGATTTTTTTAACAATACATGATTCCATATGTGTTATTTCATAGTTTTGATGTCTTCACTATTATTCTACAATGTAGATAATAGTAAAAATAAAGAAAAACCCTTGGATGAGTAGGTGTTGTAAAACTTTTGACTGGTAGTGTGTATTGGGTGTAGTAGGATGACTTGGTACGTTCTTTGAGCTGCCATCTAAAACATCTAATGCTGTTATTTTATTGCAATAGTAGAATCCCAAATCAATCCCTAGTCCCCATTCAGGGTTCGGCAACCTTTACGACAGCAATAGCAATTTTTTTAAATCACAAAACATTAGTTGGGGGAGCTGTACACGAAATCGATGAGCCCTTGTCTCTAGAGCAATAGTGGCCATAGCTGGGATTTAGCACCACGGATAGCTGCAGATCAAATCACTGCAAAATCTGACTTTCAGAACCACAAAACAGGTTGTCTGTCAGGTGACGCTGCAACAATGTGTGTTTGTGTGCACCTCTCAGAGTCTGGGGGAGAAGCTGGAGGTGTGGATGGAGCGCTATGAGAGAGACATGGAGGATAAGCAGCAGGAGCTTAACAGCCTGAGGAACAACAAAGCTAACAATCTCTCCCAGCTCCAGGAGCTGGCCAAGAAGGTGAGGACATAGCCTGGGTTGATTTCATTCGGCACCAAACAGGGAAAAAACGGACTGAAACAGGGAGGGACCACCTGGACTTTTCTAAAAAAGAAACAGTAGTTTTCATTTTCCATTGCATAATGTTTTGCTTCGGTGTGCCCTAATGAATACAACCCATTTTTTTCTGTAGTATACAGGTTAGCGCTAGGTAATGAATAGGATAGTAGGCCTGATATACACTAAGTATACCAAATATTAGGAACACCGTCCTATTATTGAGTTGCACATCCCACTTGCAAATAAACTGTTATTACAAGTCCTCAGATCATTAAAGGGGCAATCTGCAGTTGCTACATACGTTTTTTTTAACTTTGAAATTAATTGTACACTACATAGCCAAAAGTATGTGGACACCCCTTCAAAGTAGTGGATTTTATAAGTAAACAAAGATTGAAAACGACAGGCTGTGGTCTATGGGAACAAATTAGTCATAGTGGGCAGAGCAAGCAAGGAGGGGACAGAGCCAAACACGAGCTAGTGAGATCCTATATTGGCGCGTTCTAGCATGCATCTGCATATTGCGCCTGTGCAATAACTCAATTCACCCTTGCACTCCTAAACAACGCAATTTAAAAAAAACTTTTACCCTTGCAAAGTCTACAAAGCATAGTCCACTCTGTTCATAACAGATTGTAGTTTTGGGAACAGAAAACTGTATTGAGATCAAATGTTTCATTGATGAGAAAATTTGCAGAATGTCAGCCAAAATCCACCTTCTCCCACTTCAGGCCAGTGGGCTTCCTCTCACTACCATATTTGGTAGTGAGTGGAAAAGCCAAGCAGATGCTTCACATTTGTCTTATTGTTCTGTGACACAGCCATGCAATCTTCATAGACAAACATTGGCAGTAGAATGGCCCTTACTGAAGAGTTCAGTGACTTTCAACGTGGAACCGTCATAGGATGCCACCTTTCCAACAAGTTAGTTTGTCAAATTTCTGCCCTGCTAGAGCTGCCCCGGTCAAATGCAGGTGCTGTTATTGAAGTGGAAACCTCTAGGAGCAACAACGGCTCAGCCGGGAAGTGGTAGGCTACACAAGCTCACAAAATGGGACCGCCAAGTGCTGAAGCGCGTAAAAAAATGTCTGTCCTCGGTTGCAACACTCACTACCGAGTTCCAAACTGCCTCTGGAAGCAACGTCAGCACAAGAACTGTTCGTCAGGAGCTCCATGTAATGAGTTTCCATACATAGCTTTTTAAAAAAAACTAAAATAGACTGCAAATTGTCGCTTTTAGAAAGTATACCTGTATGGAACAGAAATTATACTCTGCATATTGACTCCGTCTTTGTACTTTCTTCTGTTCCAGTATAGAGACAGTGAGCAGGTGGTCATCGAGGACAGGATGGAGAAAGAGGCCCTACGCAGGAAGCTGGAGAAGGAACACATGGAGCGAGACGCAGCCACCAAGGTAATCATTAAACACTCTTTAATAAATCACCTCCACCTGCCCAGCAAGGAAACCAATCACATCCAGTGGCAGTGCAGTGTTTAATGCCATGCATCTTGTTCACAACTGTACTACCCTGTTCATTACACTAAATCATTTTGTTGTTCCCTGTGTCACTTGCAGATCCAGTCGTGGTGGAGGGGAACGTTAGTGCGACGCGGCCTGGGACCCTATAAGAAAGGCAAGAAGCCCAAGGAGGGCAAGAAGGGAAAGAAGAAAAAGTGAGGTGTCCCTTCAAGAGCTCCAAAAAGTCTCAATACAGACATGTTACTTTTCATCAATGTTCAATTCCTGATTACAGACAATCTAAGTCGACACTTGGCCTGTAGGCAAATATATATTCAATGAGAAAAGCTTTTTTCCCCTCTTTAACAGAGTAAAGTTGGCATGGTCATTTTGAATACTACTACCACCATTGCAAGGTTCTTACTTATATGCAGTCTAACACAAGGGCAAGAATGGTAATAAACAAGCGTACTCATGAGACTGATATGGGCCACTTTTATTAATGCCAAATATTCATTACAGAAAATAATAATTCAATTTTGTACATGTTTTCAGGGACAATTTCTCAGCAAACGGTGTAAAAATGTAAAGTTAAAAAGACCCATGTTGCGGTCATGAAAGAAGGTCCTCTCTTTATGTGGTACCTACTTGTAAACACATGGAATGTATCTATTTTACTGTACATATGTCACAGGGTCCAGACCCAGCAGTAGGGGCACATGATTCCTGCTAGAGAAAGCCCAAGTCAGTAAGGGTGAAAATATCAAAACAAAACATTTATAATATATTTAAAATCACCTTTAACTTCCCTTTGAGAACTCTGAGTCTATCTAAAACAAAGTTAAAATGGTAAAAACATACCTCTGATATATTTTTTCACTTCAGAAGCTACGTAGGCTGATTCCCAGTTTACATCGCTTTTACTGTAGGGATGTGCATCTAAGTAGGCAGCCTACGCAGCTTTTACTGTAGGGATGTGCATCTAAGTAGGCAGCCTCCATAGCTTTTACTGTAGGGATGTGCATCTCTGTAGGCAGATTCCCAGTCTACATCACTTTTTCTGTAGGGATGTGCATCTAAGTAGGCAGCCTACGTAGCTTTTACTGTAGGGATGTGCATCTATGTAGGCAGATTCCCAGTCTACATCACTTTTACTGTAGGGATGTGCATCTATGTAGGCAGATTCCCAGTCTACATCACTTTTACTGTAGGGATGTGCATCTAAGTAGGCAGCCTACGTAGCCTTTACTATAGGGATGTGCATCTAAGTAGGCAGCCTACATAGCTTTTACTGTAGGGATGTGCATCTAAGTAGACAGCCTACGTAGCTTTTACTGTAGGGATGTGCATCTCTGTAGGCAGCCTACATAGCTTTTGAAGGGAAAAATATATATCAGAGGTATGTTTTTACCATTTTAACTTTCTTTTAGATAGAGTTCTGAAAAGGGAGGCTGGGAATCTGCCTACAAGATCCCAGAGCCCATCAATCAGTGGTCCTCGGGTCAGTCTTCACCAAAGTATTATTGCCAGCTCTGTGGCTAGCACTCCCTCATCCCTCTCCCTGGGAACGAGAGGTTGTGTCTGCCTCAGAACTAAGAGTCAGTCCGTTAACCTGACTTTCTGTGGGTAACACTGCTCGAAGTAGAGCTGGGCCATGTTCATTTTGGCATGCAACTGAACTGCAATGTTTCTTATTGGACAAGTACAGGTAATTCCTGTTTCAGTGTGTTTTCTTCTGTTTGGTGCCTAATGAACACGGCCTTCTCAATGGGGTTTCACTAAGGACAGCGCTAGTGACAAATAAATACTGTTCCGGTCTGGCAGATTACTGTAACCGCTGCCAAACCAAATTAGCAATATGCACACCTGTGTGTAGCAAGAGCCACATTTGTGTCTATAAGGTGTGGTTGAACAATTCACCAAAAACAACTTGATCATGAGAATTGGAAAGGTGTCTTGAACACTATCAATAGTTCAATCTGTAGATCCATTTGAATGTCATACAAGCTTAGCAACATGTAGTGATAAAAGATGAGTTCTGTGCATGAGGGAGACACTATGTCATATTCACTACTACTTGTCTACGGTCTCAACTCTCCATGTTGAACTCAACTGTGAAAGTGATGAGGTGGTTTGTAGAGAATAAAAAAGGTAGTGTATGTTTAGCCCCAGAACCTGGCCAGCCCCAACAGCTCGTCAGTAGTGGACTACAATAAGAAATAACCGTTACTGCAAGATAAAAGCACAGATACTAATGCAAAGTTGCAGGCCATGATGTCATGCTGTCAGTCAACCTGCCCATACATACGCCTTTGATTAGAGACTTGACTGAGCTGTGCTCAAGGAAGAAGGTGCCTGGAAACACTGGTCGAGGATCAGCTTGAACCAATCCCACTCGTAACACTAACCCTTTAAGAGGCCTGTTTTCTTTTCTTATAGTACTTTTTATTTTACTTCCCTGGCCCAGCGCTTAGGGACATCGTCCAATCCATGTAGCTACACGAGAACACAACTCCTTGTGGAAAAACACATGAATTACAGCTTTATACATGGGTGATTCTACACAAGTGGCGCAAATTGCAATCCCACCCTGAAAAAAAACGATATTTAAAAAAGGTAAGTCTCCAAACTTAGGACATCTATATACATCACGATATGTTCTAATTCAATCCAAGGCAATACCAAATATATTGTTAAATGAATATAGTAAAAAGTAATTGTTTATACACTTATTTCTATTGAGAGGTGTTTTATTATTATATTGAAAGATACTGAGCTAATTAGCAGTTGATTTTTAAACATCTTTCTGAAAAAAAATGCTGTCCCACATTGACGTCACTAACTATACATACACAATAAAAGACTGTGCCTTAAGCAACTCCTACAAATATCACCAGGTGATGGGATTGCACCCCTCTCCAGCATGACCACATGGTGAGTAGTCTATCTGGAAACATTTCAGATCAAATTTTTGAGTTGGTAAATCTTCATCTATTTTTAAATAGTGTCAGTACCGAACATTTCATATCAAGATATGTGTAAAGTTCTCTTTTGGGATATACATACAGTGCATTCGGAAAGTATTCAGACCCCTTGACTTTTTCCACATTTTGTTACGTTACAGCTTATTCTAAAATGTATTCAATTGTTTTTTCCCCTCATCACAATACCCAATAATGACGAAGAAAATATATTTATATATATATTTTTTTGCACATGTATAAAAAAAAAAAAAAAAAAAACGGAAATATCACATTTACATAAGTATTCAGGCCCTCTATTTCGTACTTTGTTGAAGCACCTTTTGCAGCGATTACAACCTTGACTCTACAAGCTTGGCACACATGTATTTGGGGAGTTTCTCCCATTCTTCTCTGCAGATCCTCTCAAGCTCTGTCAGGTTGGATGGGGAGCGCCGCTGCACAGCTATTTTCAAGTCTCTCCAGAGATTCCGGGCTCTGGCTGGGCCCCTCAAGGACATTCAGAGGCGTGTCCTGAAGCCAGTCCTGCGTTGTCTTGGTTGTGTGCTTAGGGTTGTTGTCCTGTTGAAAGGTGAACCTTTCTCCCAGTCTGAGGTCCTGAGCACACTGGAGCAGGTTTTCATCAAGGATCTCTACTTTGCTCTGTTCATCTTTCCTTCGATCCTGACTAGTCTCCCAGTCCCTGCCACTGAAAAACAGACCCACAGCATGATGCTGCCACCACCATGCTTCACTGTAGGGATGGTGCCAGGTTTCCTCCAGACGTGACACTTGGGATTCAGACTAAAGAGTTCCATCTTGGTTTCATCAGAGCAGAGAATCTTGTTTTTCATGGTCTGAGAATCCTTTGGGTGCATTTTGGGAAACTCAAAGTGGGCTGTCATGTGCTTTTACTGAGGAGTAGCTTCCGTCTGGCCACTCTACCATAAAGGCCTGATTTAGTGGAGAGCTGCAGAGATGGTTGTCCTTCTGGAAGGTTCTCCCATCTCCACAGAGGAACTCAGGAGCCTTGTCAGAATGACCATCGAGTTCTTGGTCACCTCCCTTAAGAATAATGGAGGCCACTATGTTTTTGGGGACCTTCAATGCTGCAGACATTTTTTGGTACTCTTCCCCAGATCTGTGAGTCAACACAATCCTGTCTCGGAGCTCTACGGACAATTTCTTCGACCTCATGGTTTGGTTTTTGCTTTAACATGCACTGTCAACTGTGGGACCTTATATAGACAGGTGTGTGCCTTTCCAAATCATGTCCTATCAAGTAGTAGAAACATCTCAAGGATGATCAATGAAAACAGGATGCACCTGAGCTCAATTTCGAGTCTCATAGCAAAAGATCTGAAAAGTTATGTAAATAAGATATTTAATTTAAAAAACTGCTTCCTCTTGGTTAATATGGGGTATTGTGTGTAGATTGATGAGGTGAAAAAAAATATTGTATGTTTTAGAATAAGGCTGTGGATATTAAAGATAGCTAGCAATATGTTAGCCAGTGGAGGCTGCTGAGGGGAGGACGGCTCATAATAATGGCTGGAATGGAGCAAATGGAATGGCAACAAATCATGTGTTTCATACCATTCCATGTATTCCGCTCCAGCCATTACAACAAGCCTGTCCTCCCAAATTAAGGCGCCACCAACCTCATTTGATGTTCAAAATAAGTCAAACTGAAAAAGTCACAACCGAAACAATTGATACCATGGAGAGATAGAGGTTTCATTTTTGACTATGCCATTATGGCGTCTGTGACAGCACCGGCAGTGCCATTGAGGCCATCTTCATTTAAAGTTGCATGTGCCATGATCTACCAACTGAGCTACAGAGGACCACCATGTGCCCACTCAAAAAGTGTGCATTATACAACATTTAGGAGTAAATTGAAAGCCTGACTGAGTCCCCCTCAAGACCACATTCGGTCTTTAACTTGTCATGGTCTCAACCTCACTGGGTCTGGATCTTGGGACCAAAGTCCTGGTATAAATCTTGGCCTTGGCTTCTGGATATTACCTTACTCGTGGGTTTACAAACAATAGGCAACCCAATTTGAGGAAGCCCTCTGATCATTGGCTGATCACTTCCAAACCCATAGGAATCCCCACACAGTTGACTACTTTTAAATAGTGGAAGCCCTCTGGCAATGTCTATACTGAAACGAGTTATATCTTTCGGAGTCCTCCATTTATGTCTATGATTGACACCCTTGCCAAAATTGTTATTTTGTCAATTTTGTTTGCAAATGATTTCTCCAATGAATCTATAATAGAAGGTTAATCAAAATGATCACTATTGTGCATGGTTCTTCCTTTATTGCAACTTTTTCACTATGTTTCGGAATAACACTTTTTTGGGGGGGTGTAAGGTAAATTCAGATAAATATTTCAAATATGCAATACAAACAAAGTGTGTGAGTCGTATATATGTCTACCTGAAATATGTTGGAAGACGTGTGCTGAAAGTTGGGGGAAAATAGGATACAAATGTGATTAATTTTTTTGTCCCAGTTTACACCACTTCTGTATAATGTATAATACAAAACATTAAGAAAACCTGCTTTTTCCATGACCAACTGACCAGGTGAAAGCTGATCCTTTATTAAATCCACTTCAATCAGTGTAGATGAAGGCGAGGAGACAGGTTAAAGAAGGAGTTTTAAGACAATTGAGACATGGATTGTGTATGTGTGCCATTCAGAGGGTGAATGGGCAAGAAGATATTTAAGTGCCTTTGAACGGGGTATGGTAGTAGGTGCCAGGCTCACCGGTTTATGTCAAGAACTGCAACTATGCTGGGTTTTTTACACTACAGTTTCCAGTGTGTATCAAGAATGGTTCATCCAGCCAACTTGACAACTGTGGGAAGCATTGGAGTCAACATGGGCCAGCATCCCTGTAGAATGCTTTCGACACCTTGTCGAGTCCAGGCCCTGACGAATTGAGGCTGTTCTAAGGTCAAAAAGGGGTGCAACTGAATATTAGGAAGGTGTTCGTAATGTTTTGTACACATTTTGAGAAAGTATAAAGCGTAGAGATTCCCAGAGCGCCCTCTCCCTCTCTAATCCAGCATTGGTTTTGATTCAGCCAGCTCGTGATTTGACCACAAAACAACAATAAAAAAAAGACACGTTCATTTAATAACAGCCATTTTAAGTGTTGGCAGCATCAATGTTCCCATGACGACAGACCACCACCGTTATTGTTGCTCTTTGTAGCACATGACCATAAAAGGTTACTTAGGCAACCGACAACTTGCTAGTCTCCTAACCCTTCCCCATACACCCACCCAACCCCTCTGACATGCAAGGATCTAACATGTGAAAGTAAAAGGAATATGAAAAATAAGATGAAATAATAATAATAGAAAATAAAACAACCCCTACTGAACATAGATAAGAGGATGGAGAGAGAATGACTAATAATAGAAAATAAAAAACCCTCTTACTCGCCGTCCAACTGACCGTTTGGGACAATCTCGGTTGTTCATCTGTTCGTCCGTCAGTCTTTAGAGGCTGCAAGTCGTAAGCAGTCTGTGTGAGGACACAGTGGAAGAGACAGTCATCCCTTTCTTTGACATACTCGTGCTCCCTCATCTCTCTTCATTGGGGAAGACCTGTCTGGGAAGGCTGGGTGACCCTGTATGGTTGAGGGGGCGGGGGAGGGGGTCGAGAGGGAAAGCCATATAATGTACATTCGGAGAGCGAGAGGGTGGGTCCTGTGTCTGTCCATCCATGAGCGAGTGTGGAACTCTGCTGCCCTACATGGCCAGAGGGTTAGTGGTGGTGGCAGGGGAGGTTGTGTATTTGGGCGGGGCCAGCTCCAGGAGCGCACGCACCGTCCCAGCCACCAGGGGGAGCCCTCTCTCCTCCAGGATGTGGAGGGGCAGGCACAGCTGGGTCTAAGGCCAGATGAAGAGCACACGCACACAGACGACAAAGGGAGGAGGGAAAACGGGAGAACAAAAAAGGGTATGTCAATGGATGGGCAAATAATAACAAAAACTACCAAAAGATAACAGAAATCAACACAAATGGAAAGAAACTCAACATAAGATGGAAAAGGAGGTGAATGGGATCCAAACGGCATGACCTTGAGGAGAGCAGGGAAGCGGAGCAGGGAAGCGGAGCAGGGAGCAGGTGTGCAAACACAGGCACAGGGTTACAATAAGTAGGGACTTGTGCACTGAGACACCCACTGAACAACATATCCCACAGGAGAGAGAGAACAAGCTGAAGACAAGCAGAAGTAGCGAGGAGAGAAGACAGGCGGCAAAGAGGAAGGAAGTGACACCAAATATTTGGTTCATTTTATTGTGAAAGGAGGAGTTCTGGGAAAGAGTTGAAAGGTCAACAACAGAAGACACAGGAGAGATAGGCACGTTGTTACACACACTGGAAGCAAACAGACCACTGACAGAGAACATTCACACCGCTCTTCAGAGCCAGAGGAGACATAACTCCTTGTCATTCAGCATAGACCAACAACAAACTACATACACAGCCTGCGTCCCCCGAATGCCACCCTATTCCCCATTGAGTGCACTACTTTTAACCAGGGGGCACATAGGAATCTGATTAAAAGTGGTGCACTATAAAGAATAGGGTCCCATTTGGAACAAACTAGATTCACTCGCTCTCTCTCACAAAATATGTGCTTCGTCTTTGTATAGAACGGTATAAGAGCACTCATTGCTAAATACAGTGCCTTCAGAAAGTATTCGCACCCCTTGACTTTTTCCACATTTTGTTGTGTTACCGCCAGAATGTAAAATTGATAACATTTTTTCCCCACTGGAACACACACATAATACCCCACAATGTTACAGTGGAATTATGTTTATAATTAAAAATGAAACACTGAAATCAATAAGTAAGTATTCAACCCCGTTGTTATGGCACCTAAATAAGTTCAGGAGAAAATTTTTACTTAAAACAAGTCACAGAGACTCAATCTATGTGCAATAATAGTGTTTAACATGATTTTTGAATCACTACCTCATCTCTGTACCCCACACATACAATCATCAGTCTATGTAGAGCAGTGATTTCAAACCGATTCGACCACAAAAACCAGGGAGATTTTCCAATGCCTCAAAGGACACCTTTTGATAGATGGGTAAAAAAACAACACAAAAACCCCCGCAGACATTGGATATCCCTTTGAGTATGGTAAAGGTAAACTTAGGACTGTGTATTCAATAAACCCAGTCACTACAAAGATACAGGCTTTCTTCAGTTTTTATGAAGAAAGCCTGTAACATCACATTTACATAAGTATTCAGACCCTTTACTCAGTACTTTGTTGAAACACCTTTGGCAGCGATTACAGCCTCAAGTCTTCTTTGATATGATGCTAAAAGCTTGGCACATCTGTATTTGGGGAGTTTCTCCCCATTCCTCTCTGCATATCCTCTCAAGCTCTGTTAGGTTAGATGGGGAGCGTTTCTACACAGCTATTTTCAGGTCTCTCCAGAGATGTTCGATCGGGTTCAAGTCTATGCTCTGGCTGGGCCACTCAAGGACATTCAGAGACTTGTCCCTTCCCCAGATCTGTGCCTCGACACAATCCTGTCTCGGAGCTCTATGGACAATTCCTTCGACCTTATGACTTTGTTTTTGCTCTGATATGCACTGTCAACTGTGAGACCTTAATATAGACTGGCGTGTGCCTTTCCAAATAATGTCCAATCAATTGAATTTACCACAGGTGGACTCCAATCAAGTTGTAGAAACATCTAAAAGACAATCCATGGAAACAGGATGCACCTAAACTCAGGTTCTGAATACTTACGGTTTATGTAAAAAAAAAATGACAAACATTTCTAAAAACTGGTTTTCGCTTTGTCATTATGGGGTATTGTGTGTAGATTGATGAGAAAAAAAAAATCATTTTTAGAATAAGGCTGTACGTAACACCTGGAAACAGCCAAGGGGTCTGAATACTTTCCGAATGCACTGTATTAGGGTTTTATTTTTCAGATTTTTGTTCTCCCACTTTGACAGTGTATTTTGTGTAGATTGTAGACAAAAAAAAATTACAATTAAAGCCATTTTAATCCCACTTTGTGACAAAATGTGGAAAAAGTCAAGGGGTGTGAAAACTTTCGGAAGGCACTGTAGTCCTGCCATATCCTGGGGCTGATTGTTACCACAGCTTGTGCCTACATAGACTGGTCCCAGGTGTGTTTGTGCCATCTTACCGCACAAACAGATCTGGAACCAGGCTAGTGTTAACCCCATTCATCACACACCACAGAGACACAAAATGGGGGTAGAGTGACGTTGCCCCTAGACAGTGACCTGGGTCAGTTTAGCATTTGACCTAATAAAGGTTAAAGACAAAGTGAAACATTGTAGTAAGTTAAAAGGGATTTTGATAACCAAACGTGATAAAGCAAGTTCAAACCCTTAAACCAGTAACAAAAAAAATAAATAGAAAATTGCCTCATTGACTACTGCGTGCCGCCATCTTCATAACGTGTCATCAATGACATCACTTGAATGTTTCGTCTGACAGGCATGCCAGATTACAATGCATAAAAATGTTTTCATTTTGACAAGAAAAATTAGAAGAAAATAAGTGCCTCTTAGAAGGCTATCCGGTTAGAAATTAGCCAGGTAACATGGCTTGAACAATTGTACTTGGGAGTATGGCTAGACAGTACACTGTCATTCTCTCAGCACATATCCAAGCTACAGGCTAAGGTAAAATCTAGAGTTGGTTTCCTCTATCGTAATCGCTCCTCTTTCACCCAAACTAACCTGATTCAGATGACCATCCTACCCATGCTAGACAACGGGGACGTAATGTATAGATCGGCAAGTAAGGGTGCTCTCAAGCGGCTAGATGTTCTTTACCATTCGGCCATCAGATTTGCCACCAATGCTCCTTATAGGACACATCCCTGTACTCTATACTCCTCTGTAAACTGGTCATCTCTGTGTACCTGTCGCAAGACCCACTGGTTGATTCTTATTTATTAAACCTTCTCAGGCCTCACTCCCTCCTATCTGAGATACCTACTGCAGCCCTCATCCTCCACGTACAACACTCATTCTGTTAAAGGTCCCCAAAGCACATACATCCCTGGGTCGCTCATCTTTTCAGTTTGCTGCAGCTAGCGACTGGAACGAGCTGCAACAAACACTCAAACTGGACAGTTTTATCTCCATCTCTTCATTCAAAGACTCAATCATGGACACTCTTACTGACACTTGTGGTTGCTTAACATGATGCATTGTTGTCTACCGTGTTTGTGCAGGTACCATGGGGTGATGTTGTCATGATGTGTTGCTACTAAGTTGTGCTGTCATGTGTTTCTGCCATGTTGTGTAGTTGTCTCTTTCGTCGTGATGTGTGTTTTGTCCTACATTATTATTTTGAATCCCCCGTTCTCACAGGATGTCCTTTTGCCTCTTGGTAGGCAGTCATTGTAAATAAGAACTTGTTCTTAACGGACTTGCGTAGTTAAATAATCTACTTATACACTGTGCAAGTTGGGCTATCATAGCTAGGTAGCTACCAAAACCACGCCAAGCTCAGCTATCATTGATTAATATTTTGTTAGTTAGCTAGCTAGTGATGTTATAAGAACAGCTTGCGACAGTGCAGTATTTCATGATGGATACTGGCAGCATCATATGGTAAGTCTGACTACTAGATGCTGGACATTTAACAACCTACATGTCTGTAGCTAACGTTAGCTTCCATGAACTGAATACTTGATTTACTAGTCAGCTGTTTCTAGCCCAGCTAGCCTCGCTCAGGTTTGGCACATCGTAAGTCCCTCACTGCAAACCATATTGAATACTGTTTTATGCATTGTGTACACCATGTGCCTACAAAAGTGACTATTGTTGTGGGCACTACCATGTGGTTAGCTAAGCTTTTTGCTCTTACCTAGCTTGATGGCTAACAGTACGATCGATGTCCGTCTAAACTACTGTAATGTTTAACACAGCTAGACCTTGCTCGCTGAATGAACATAAAAACGTGCAATTGGTTTATTGACTGGACTATACAAGTTTATTCAATACTAGCTAACTGCTTTGCTATTGTGGGCATCATGTATTTAGCTCCGATGTCCCTTGCCCATGTGAAAATCACTTATGTAGCCTACAACTGACTGAGCTCAAAAACTTATGCAAGTGGATTTTTTTGACAGGACTATACAGGCTTGTCAACATGATTGTTAATATTTTATTGTTGTTCCATCTCAAATTGGTAGTTGTAGCTTTTCGTTTATTCACTTCACATCAGTCTTGATCAAAAAGCCATGCGGTACAGTTCGGCAGCGGACGCTCTACCATTCCCATGACGTTTTCTCAATATGGCTGTGGCCACATATTTTCCAAGCTTGTGCTAGGTGCTCTAAAACCTATCATATGCTTTAAAAGCATTTTCATAACATCATGTTCAACAACGTTACCTAATGTCGACATGTAAAATGTAGGTTGATTTGAGCATTTCAGTTCCACTAAGGTTAGGATTGGGGAAGGGGAAGCTGATCCTAGATCTGTACCTAGGGGTAACATCACCCCGAAGCCACAAAATGAGCATTAGGACAGAGGGGGGCTCGATCACAGACAGTCAAGGAGAAAAAGGTACCTGTAGGTTACTTGATTGTGCGTCAGCAAGGACTCAAAGGCTTACAAATGACCCTCGGCTACCTGCTCTCTTCTTGATTAGGCAAAAACGTCCGACTGACTTTGCAGCTAAGGCTAAGCCATGTTCGAGTCAGGCGTTGATTGGTCAGATTACTCGTGGTTGGTTCTTCTCAGGGGCAGTCGGGGAGGAGGAAGCACGGAGGCTACATATGACAAGACTTTGATGTTATCTATTTTGGGTGGGAAGGTTCCATCTAAAAAACACACGCACACACGTCGGCAGGCGGACAAACTTAAGGCACAGAAGGAGGTTCAGTAGGTAGGTCCAGTAGCAGACAGCTCATTGACAACCCAGCAACCTCCAGGGTCTCGCTGTGTCAGTATATGACAGATTGGTAACAAGGGAGCATTGAAGGTTCACCTTGCCACTCCTTGATTGGAAGCAAGTAACCTTCCCCAACAAACAACTGCAACAACAAAATATAAAACCTACTATATGGTATTTGGCATATGGAGTTGTTCGCTTTTCAGTGGATGGCAAACCAGGCAGTGGCGAGCGCTCCTCTTTGTTATGGTAAAGTGGGACAGAGAGGTCCACTCTCATTCTTGTGTTTTTCCCTTGTTGAGTTCTGCTGCGTCTGAATGGATACCGCTGTGGTGATGGGAGTCAGCGCATGTGTGTGTATGAGTGGTGGAGAGCCAGCATGTGTGTGTACGAGTGGTGTGTGAGCGAGCATGTGTGTGTACTAGTGGTGGAGAGCGAGCATGTGTGTGTACGAGTGGTGTGTGAGCGAGCATGTGTGTGTACGAGTGGTGGAGAGCCAGCATGTGTGTGTACGAGTGGTGGAGAGCCAGCATGTGTGTGTACGAGTGGTGGAGAGCCAGCATGTGTGTGTACGAGTGGTGGAGAGCCAGCATGTGTGTGTACGAGTGGTGGAGAGCCAGCATGTGTGTGTACGAGTGGTGGAGAGCCAGCATGTGTGTGTACGAGTGGTGGAGAGCCAGCATGTGTGTACGAGTGGTGGAGAGCCAGCATGTGTGTACGAGTGGTGGAGAGCCAGCATGTGTGTACGAGTGGTGGAGAGCCAGCATGTGTGTGTACGAGTGGTGGAGAGCCAGCATGTGTGTGTACGAGTGGTGGAGAGCGAGTCGGTAAAGTGAGAAAGGGGTTGTGCGTCCAGACAGACAGTTCAGAGGTGGGGCACCAGGTGGCAGTACAGGGCACACAGTACAGACATGATGGACAGATAGAAGAGGGCGAAGCCTGCCAGCTGGGCCAGGGGAGAAGGCATTAGGAGGGGGGGAGGAGCCATGGAGAGCAGGACCCCCAGCGTCCCGTAAACACAGCCTCCCCGGCCATCCAGAACCTCCTCCACTGTGCACAGCCTCTCCTGTCCCATGGGACATGAAGTAGGGGAGAGAATCGGCAGGCAAAGGATACAATTAAATAGATAGGGGAGATGTGTGTTTGGACGGACAGATGGAAGATGATTTTGAGGGGGAAGTGTTACGGTTAAAAGAAAGAAGAGCGGAGGAGCAGAAAGAGAAAGTTACTGTTAGGAACAGGCAAGCGGCTCTCCAAGTCAAGTTTACAAAAGCTCTGCAGGTTGCCAGTATGTCAGTTGAGTTAGCTGGAGTCAACTGATAAAAAGAGCAAGGACAGAACTATGCTAAACTTTAGTGTTGATACAAAAAGCACTCCGTACAAGAAATCTTATGACCGAAGAGAAAAACCTGCACTGAAAGTAGCCTTTAGGTATTTAACTAAATTGGTGAGGTCACCGTCTGCTGCTAGCAAATTAAAATCTGAAGAACAGTCAGTCAGTACAGGTTCTCTTGTATCATATGCTTTACCCATAACAAACACACAGACGTTTTAGCATGAAGTCTAGTGAGTTGTATGCCATTCCTTTATTCAACTAGTGTGAAGGTCTTACCTGTGGAACCCCGATCCTGCGACACGCCTCCAGAAAGTTCTCCACGTTCCGCCGACACTTGGCCATCGTCAGTTTGGGCTTGATGGACAGAGACAGAACGGGGACAATGGTAAGCACAACGACAGCGGCTTGTCTCAAATGGCGCCCTATTACCTGTATAGTGCACTACTTTTGACCAGGGCCTACGGTCACAGTGGTGCACTATGTAGGGAATAGGGTGCCATTCGGGACAAAAGCAGTGTCTGATCATAACCCCAATGCAAATGTATGGCAAAGTAAAAAGGAGCATTGTTGTATTGATATGCTTGAAGTGTAGTGTTCCTGACTGACTAAATTCATTCTGAAACTGACATCACTAATGCACGTATGGTATGCACGCACAGCACACGCATAGTGTACACACAAACTCACCACAGCAGGGGAGGGCACATGGATGCTGGGTACGGATCGCGGCCGCACGTGATTAGCCAGATGGCAGAGGACGACCCCGTCGGTCAGTGCTGCTCCCAGGTCGCTGGGCAAGGACACTTTCAGACGCGACTCTATGTTCTACAAAATAGAGCAGGACACAATTACAGGGGGATCAGCACATGTAGGGACAGGAGCTTTTCCTGACCTTGTGATCCGACCAGGGCTCATAAAGCATCTCAGAGTAGGAGTACTGATCTAGGATCAGGTCTCGGGTCCATCTAATTGTACTCATTATGATCTGAAAGGAAAGACTGATTCTAGTTCAGCACTTCTACTTTGAAATGCTTTATGAATACGGACCAAGGAACCCAGTAGAAACTCCAGCCTCTAATGGCTTGGTCAAAAGGGGGGAGAATCTGTTTGTCGGGTGTTGTTCACCTTCCGCAGTTGCTCCACCAGAGCAGCCTCCTCTCCCATGGGGACTTGAGGCTGGGTAGGGGTCACCTCTTCAGGCTCTGGCCTGGGGGCGGCACCATCACCTGGTGGGGAAGGCAGAACCAGACAGGCTCAAACATTCACATACAAGATCAAAAGCTGGTGAAAGCAGAATGGGTGCTAATCATTTATCCTGAAGAGGGTGAAGTCCAGTTCTCTACAGATACAATGGCATGATCAGACACATGGCAAACAATTCAGAAGACAAACTACAGCAGACAGGCGGGCGGAACTCTACAGCAGACAGGCGGGCGGAACTCTACAGCAGACAGGCGGGCGGAACTCTACAGCAGACAGGCGGGCGGAACTCTACAGCAGACAGGCGGGCGGAACTCTACAGCAGACAGGCGGGCGGAACTCTACAGCAGACAGGGGGCGGAACTCTACAGCAGACAGGGGGCGGAACTCTACAGCAGACAGGCGGGCGGAACTCTACAGTAGACAGGCGGGCGGAACTCTACAGCAACAGACGGGCGGAACGCTACAGCAACAGACGGGCGGAACGCTACAGCAACAGACGGGCGGAACGCTACAGCAACAGACGGGCGGAACTCTACAGCAACAGACGGGCGGAACGCTACAGCAACAGATGGGCGGAACTCTACAGCAAGACGGAAGTCTGACAGCACTCAAACAGATGGGATCAGAAAACCAACAGAGCTGATCATACATAAGTCAAAAAGCAGACAATTTCCCCTCCCCCATTTAAAACATAGAAATCTGTCCATATTGAAAATGATTACCCACCGCCCCCCTTCTATTTTGTTCAACTATCTACAGTGTCTCTCAGTGACTTTGCAGGATCCCATCCAGACATGTCTATCAGCCCAGACACAGTTACCAGAACAATGTCACATACGACACTCAATTGTGACATGCGCATTGCACGCTCAAGAGGAACTAACACTCTCTTCTGAAAGCTCGCAAGGCCATGCAGCCAAGATCCAGAGGTTGTGATCCGGTGACATACCTCTCCTCTGCTCTTCCTTCTGGCTGAGGCGAAACAAGAAGCTGTCTGGCCGCTGGGCGGGCCCCTGGCAGGAGGGCGGGGCAACAGGGCCGGGGTAAGAAGGTGAATGGAGGGCTGCAAGCAGAACAGGATGTGAGCAGGTGGGAGAGTGGCAGAGTTTTTTTTTAAATTATTTTTTTTTATTTCACCTTTAGGCTAGTTGAGAACAAGTTCTCATTTGCAACTGCGACCTGGCCAAGATAAGGCATAGCAGTGTGAACAGACAACACAGAGTTACACATGGAGTAAACAATTAACAAGTCAATAACACAGTAGAAAAAAGGGGAGTCTATATATACATTGTGTGCAAAAGGCATGAGAAGGTAGGCAAATAATTACAATTATGCAGATTAACACTGGAGTGATAAATGATCAGATGGTTATGTAAAGGTAGAGATATTGGTGTGCAAAAGAGCAGAAAAATAAATAAATAAAAACAGTATGGGGATGAGGTAGGTGAAAATGGGTGGGCTATTTACCAATAGACTATGTACAGCTGCAGCGATCGGTTAGCTGCTCAGATAGCAGATGTTTGAAGTTGGTGAGGGAGATAAAAGTCTCCAACTTCAGCGATTTTTGCAATTCGTTCCAATCACAGGCAGCAGAGAACTGGAACGAAAGGCGGCCAAATGAGGTGTTGGCTTTAGGGATGATCAGTGAGATACACCTGCTGGAGCGCGTGCTACGGATGGGTGTTGCCATCGTAACCAGTGAACTGAGATAAGGCGGAGCTTTACCTAGCATGGACTTGTAGATGACCTGGAGCCAGTGGGTCTGGCGACGAATATGTAGCGAGGGCCAGCCGACTAGAGCATACAAGTCGCAGTGGTGGGTGGTATAAGGTGCTTTAGTGACAAAACGGATGCCACTGTGATAAACTGCATCCAGTTTGCTGAGTAGAGTGTTGGAAGCAATTTTGTAGATGACATCGCCGAAGTCGAGGATCGGTAGGATAGTCAGTTTTACTAGGGTAAGTTTGGCGGCGTGAGTGAAGGAGGCTTTGTTGCGGAATAGAAAGCCGACTCTTGATTTGATTTTCGATTGGAGATGTTTGATATGGGTCTGGAAGGAGAGTTTAGAGTCTAGCCAGACACCTAGGTACTTATAGATGTCCACATATTCAAGGTCGGAACCATCCAGGGTGGTGATGCTGGTCAGGCGTGCGGGTGCAGGCAGCGAACGGTTGAAAAGCATGCATTTGGTTTTACTAGCGTTTAAGAGCAGTTGGAGGCCACGGAAGGAGTGCTGTATGGCATTGAAGCTCGTTTGGAGGTTAGATAGCACAGTGTCCAAGGACGGGCCGGAAGTATATAGAATGGTGTCGTCTGCGTAGAGGTGGATCAGGGAATCGCCCGCAGCATGAGAAACATCATTGATATATACAGAGAAAAGAGTCGGCCCGAGAATTGAACCCTGTGGCACCCCCATAGAGACTGCCAGAGGACCGGACAGCATGCCCTCCGATTTGACACACTGAACTCTGTCTGCAAAGTAATTGGTGAACCAGGCAAGGCAGTCATCCGAAAAACCGAGGCTACTGAGTCTGCCAATAAGAATACGGTGATTGACAGAGTCGAAAGCCTTGGCAAGGTCTATGAAGACGGCTGCACAGTACTGTCTTTTATCGATGGCGGTTATGATATCGTTTAGTACCTTGAGCGTGGCTGAGGTACACCCGTGACCGGCTCGGAAACCAGATTGCACAGCGGAGAAGGTACGGTGGGATTCAAGATGGTCAGTGATCTGTTTGTTGACTTGGCTTTCGAAGACCTTAGATAGGCAGGGCAGGATGGATATTGGTCTGTAACAGTTTGGGTCCAGGGTGTCGCCCCCTTTGAAGAGGGGGATGACTGCGGCAGCTTTCCAATCCTTGGGGATATCAGACGATATGAAAGAGAGGTTGAACAGGCTGGTAATAGGGGTTGCGACAATGGCGGCGGATAGTTTCAGGAATAGAGGGTCCAGATTGTCAAGCCCAGCTGATTTGTACGGGTCCAGGTTTTGCAGCTCTTTCAGAACATCTGCTATCTGGATTTGGGTAAAGGAGAACCTGGAGAGGCTTGGGCGAGTAGCTGCGGGGGGGGGGGGAGCTGTTGGACGAGGTTGGAGTAGCCAGGCGGAAGGCATGGCCAGCCGTTGAGAAATGCTTGTTGAAGTTTTCGATAATCATGGATTTATCGGTGGTGACCGTGTTACCTAGCCTCAGTGCAGTGGGCAGCTGGGAGGAGGTGCTCTTGTTCTCCATGGACTTCACAGTGTCCCAGAACTTTTTGGAGTTGGAGCTACAGGATGCAAACTTCTGCCTGAAGAAGTTGGCTTTAGCTTTCCTGACTGACTGTGTGTATTGGTTCCTGACTTCCCTGAACAGTTGCATATCGCGGGGACTGTTCGATGTTAGTGCAGTCCGCCACAGGATGTTTTTGTGCTGGTCGAGGGCAGTCAGGTCTGGAGTGAACCAGGGGCTATATCTGTTCTTAGTTCTGCATTTTTTGAACGGAGCATGCTTATCTAAAATGGTGAGGAAGTTACTTTTAAAGAAAGACCAGGCATCCTCAACTGACGGGATGAGGTCAATGTCCTTCCAGGATACCCGGGCCAGGTCGATTAGAAAGGCCTGCTCACAGAAGTGTTTTAGGGAGCGTTTGACAGTGATGAGGGGTGGTCGTTTGACTGCGGCTCCGTAGCGGATACAGGCAATGAGGCAGTGATCGCTGAGATCCTGGTTGAAGACAGCGGAGGTGTATTTGGAGGGCCAGTTGGTCAGGATGACGTCAATGAGGGTGCCCTTGTTTACAGAGTTAGGGTTGTACCTGGTGGGTTCCTTGATGATTTGAGTGAGATTGAGGGCATCTAGCTTAGATTGTAGGACTGCCGGGGTGTTAAGCATATCCCAGTTTAGGTCACCTAACAGAACAAACTCTGAAGCTAGATGGGGGGCGATCAATTCACAAATGGTGTCCAGGGCACAGCTGGGAGCTGAATAGACCGTGGAGTAAAATCCTTTCAGATCCACAGGAACGTCTAGGGGGTAGTGGTCAATTTGGAATACAGAAATTAGTAAATTAGTAAGGAGAGGGAGGAGTGTGTTGGAAGCCGCTCAAGTTCACAGCCATTTATAATCTGGTTTCCCTGGAAGCCAGTGGGACAAGCTGCACCGAACAGTGTATGGCAGCCGTGATGTAACCGTAGAGGGAAATGGAGGAATAGTGTGACTGGTGTCTTACCCATGGGAGACAGGGAGGAGCAGCGATCCTCGCCCTGCTGAGTGGCCAGTCGAGTCCCAGCGGAGGGCAAACAGAGGGAGAGAGAGAGAGTTCATTTCATTTGAGTCAAGACAAAAACACCAGCATTCATGCATATACAGTTCCCTCAACAATACTCCGGTCTCACACCTCCTTTGACACCAGAGATGTAATGGGGAAGGGAAAAGGCCTGTAAACATCACTCGACTGTTTGGTGTTTACAGACCTATCTTTTAGCGCGACAACAAAGATGGGCAACTGTTACATAAGAGAGGGTGGACTGTGGGCATAGAGCCATGAAGCTCTCTGGCTGCAGGTAGGTAGAGTGGCCCTTAGTTATTATAAGCTGACTATCATATTCATGGATTGTAGAGGTCGACCGATTAATTAGGGCCAATTTCAAGTTTTCATAACAATCGGTTATACGGCATTTTTGGACGCAGATTATGGCCGATTACATTGCGCTCCACGAGGAGACTGGGTGGCAGGCTTACTACCTGTTATGCGAGTGCAGCAAGGAGCCTAGGTACAGTGCCTTGCGAAAGTATTCGGCCCCCTTGAACTTTGCGACCTTCTGCCACATTTCAGGCTTCAAACATAAAGATATAAAACTCTATTTTTTTGTGAAGAATCAACAACAAGTGGGACACAATCATGAAGTGGAACGACATTTATTGGATATTTCAAACTTTTTTAACAAATCAAAAACTGAAAAATTGGGCGTGCAAAATTATTCAGCCCTTTTACTTTCAGTGCAGCAAACTCTCTCCAGAAGTTCAGTGAGGATCTCTGAATGATCCAATGTTGACCTAAATGACTAATGATGATAAATACAATCCACCTGTGTGTAATCAAGTCTCCGTATAAATGCACCTGCACTGTGACAGTCTCAGAGGTCCGTTAAAAGCGCAGAGAGCATCATGAAGAACAAGGAACACACCAGGCAGGTCCGAGATACTGTTGTGAAGAAGTTTAAAGCCGGATTTGGATACAAAAAGATTTCCCAAGCTTTAAACATCCCAAGGAGCACTGTGCAAGCGATAATATTGAAATGGAAGGAGTATCAGACCACTGCAAATCTACCAAGACCTGGCCGTCCCTCTAAACTTTCAGCTCATACAAGGAGAAGACTGATCAGAGATGCAGCCAAGAGGCCCATGATCACTCTGGATGAACTGCAGAGATCTACAGCTGAGGTGGGAGACTCTGTCCATAGGACAACAATCAGTTGTATATTGCACAAATCTGGCCTTTATGGAAGAGTGGCAAGAAGAAAGCAATTTCTTAAAGATATCCATAAAAAGTGTTGTTTAAAGTTTGCCACAAGCCACCTGGGAGACACACCAAACATGTGGAAGAAGGTGCTCTGGTCAGATGAAACCAAAATTGAACTTTTTGGCAACAATGCAAAACATTATGTTTGGCGTAAAAGCTACACAGGCCATCACCCTGAACACACCATCCCCACTGTCAAACAGACCTGAGACTGGGACGGAGATTTGTCTTCCAACAAGACAATGATCCAAAACATAAAGCAAAATCTACAATGGAATGGTTCAAAAATAAACATATCCAGGTGTTAGAATGGCCAAGTCAAAGTCCAGACCTGAATCCAATCGAGAATCTGTGGAAAGAACTGAAAACTTCTGTTCACAAATGCTCTCCATCCAACCTCACTGAGCTCAAGCTGTTTTGCAAGGAGGAATGGGAAAAAATGTCAGTCTCTCGATGTGCAAAACTGATAGAGACATACCCCAAGCGACTTACAGCTGTAATCGCAGCAAAAGGTGGCGCTACAAAATATTAACTTAAGGGGGCTGAATAATTTTGCACGCCCAATTTTTCAGTTTTTGATTTGTTAAAAAAGTTTGAAATATCCAATAAATGTCGTTCCACTTCATGATTGTGTCCCACTTGTTGTTGATTCTTCACAAAAAAATACAGTTTTATATCTTGCCAGGTCGCAATTGTAAATGAGAACTTGTTCTCAACTTGCCTACCTGGTTAAATAAAGGTAAAATAAATAAATAAAATAAATCTTTATGTTTGAAGCCTGAAATGTGGCAAAAGGTCGCAAAGTTCAAGGGGGCCGAATATTTTCGCAAGGCACTAAGTTGCTAGCTAGCAATAAACTTACCTTGTAAAAAAACAGCAATCAATCTTAAAATAATCACTAGTTATCTATACATGGTTGATGATATTACTAGCTTGTCCTGCATTGCATATAATCAATGTGGTGCCTGTTAATTTATCATTGAATTACAGCCTACTTCACCAAACGGGTGATGATTTAAGAGCATTCGCGAAAAAAGCACTGCCGTCGCACCAATGTACCTAACCATAAACATCAATGCCTTTCTTAAAATCAACACACAAGTATATAGTTTTAAATCTACATATTTAGTTAATATTGCCTGCTAACATGAATTTATTTTAACTAGGGAAATTGTGTCACTTCTCTTGCGTTCTGTGCAAGCAGAGTCAGGGTATGTGCAGCAGTTTGGGTCACCTGGCTCGTTGCAAACTGTGTGAAGACCATTTCTTCCTAACAAAGACCATAATTCATTTGCCAGAATTTTACATAATTATGCAACGTAACAGCAATATTTAGACTTAGGGATGCCACCCTTTCAATAAAATACGGAACGGTTCCGTATTTCACTGAAATAATAAACGTTTTGTTTTTGAAATAATAGTTTCCGGATTTGACCATATTAATGACCAAAGGCTCGTATTTCTGTGTTTATTATATTTAGTAGCGAAGTCTGAGTGGTGGTAGGCAGCAGCAGGCTCGTAACCATTCATTCAAACAGCACTTTCCTGCGTTTGCCGGCAGCATTGTGCTGTTTATGACTTCAAGCCTATCAACTCCCGAGATTAGGCTGGCAATACTAAAGTACCTATAAGAACATCCAATAGTCAAAGGTATATGAAGTAAAAATGGTAGAGAGAGAAATAGTCCTATAATTCCTATAACTACAACCTAAAACTTCTTACCTGGGAATATTGAAGACTCATGTTAAGAGGAACCACCAGCTTTCATATGTTCTCATGTTCTGAGCAAGGAACTAAAACGTTAGCTTTCTCACATGGCACATATTGCACTTTTACTTTCTTCTCCAACACTTTGTTTTTGCATTATCTAAACCAAATTGAACATGTTTCATTATTTATTTGAGACTAAATTAATTTGATTTTTGTATTATATTAAATTTAAATAAAATTGTTAATTCAGTATTGTTGTAATTGTCATCATTACAAATATATATATATAAATCGTCATCTGATTTTTTTGGTCCTCCAATATTCGGTATCGACGATGAAAAATAATAAAATCGGTCGATCTCTAATGGATTGGATTTATATACACCTAGTGTTTTGCTACTAGGTGCTCAAAGTGCTTTACATTGTACAGGGGAAACACCTCAGCTCACACCTGGGTGACGCCACGGCAGCCATTTTTCAAGGGAGAGCGCACCACACATGCGTGAGCCAAACCCTAACAATCACCTAACTGGCCCTGGGCCAGTGTTTTGCAACATGCTCTAACACCCAAAGTATAAGGAAATAAAGAGAAAGAGACAGAAGGGAGGTTGAAAAGAAGACGTGCAAGTTCGCAGTACCTGCAGTAGACACGTGGGGACGATATCTATGGACATCCCAGACCCGGAAAGAGACTGGGGTGGGGGGCACAAAAATATAAAGGAGAGAGACACTAAAGTAAAGCCAAAAGGTGGATTGAAGGATTTTTTAAAATAACATAAAATGTAACTCAAGAAAAATAAGATAAAGAGACTATTAAATGCTGAGAAAGGTCAAGAGAACATTGAGTACTATTCTGCTAATTGAGTAAGCACAGTGGAAACAGCATGCTGCACAGATAAGGGCAACAAAACAACAACCGTGTGTGTGGGTGTTTGCATTTGTGTGGTGGTACACTACATGACAAAAATGATGTGGACACCTGATACAACAGCCTCCACTCTTCTGGTTAGGCTTTCCACTAGATGTTGGAACATTGCTACGGGGACTTCAGCCACAAGAGCACGAGTGAGGTCGGGCACTGACGTTAGGTGTTTAGGCCGGGCTCGCAGTCGGCGTTCCACTTCATCTCAAAGGTGTTCGATGGTGTTGAGGTCAGGGCTCTATGCAGGCCAGTCAAGTTCTTCCACACCGATCGACAAACCATTTCAGTATGGACCTCACTTTGTGCATAGGGGCACTGTCATGCTGAAAAAGGAAAGGGCCTTCCCAAACTGTTGCCACAAAGTTGGAAGCACCAAATAGTCTAGAATGTCATTGTATGCTGTAGCGTTAAGATTTCCCTTCACTGGAACTAAGGGGCCTAGTCCGAACCATGAAAAACAGCCCCAGACCATTATTCCTCCTCAACCAAACTTTACAGTTGTCACTACGCATTGGGGCATTCCTCCTGGCATCCGCCAAACCCAGATACATCACTCCGGATAATCCGTTTCCACTGCTCCAGAGTCCAATGGCAGCGAGCTTTACACCACTCTAGCCGACGCTTGGCATTGCACATGCTGATCTTAAGGCTTGTGTGCGGCTGCTCGGCTATGGAAACCCATTTCATGAAGATCCCAACTAACAGTTATTGTGCTGACGTTGCTTCCAGAGGCAGTTTAGAACTTGGTAGTGAGTGTTGCGCTTCAGCACTAGGCTGCCCCGTTCTGTGAGCTCGTGTGGCCTAACACTTCGCGGCTAACAGCATTTACAGTTGACTGGGGCAGCTCTAGCAGGGTAGAAATTTGTCGAATGGACTTATTGGAAAGGTGGCATCCTATGACGGTGCCATGTTGAAAGTCACTGAGCTCTTCAGTGAGCTATTCCACTGCCAACAATTGTCTATGGAGATTACATGGCTGTTTGCTAGGTTTTATTCACCTGTCAGCAGCAGGTGTGGCTGAAATAGCCGGATACACTCATTTGAAGGGGTGTACACATACTTTTATATATATTTATACACAGTGCATTTGGAAGTATCCAGACCCCTTGACTTTTTCCACATTGGTACGCTTCAGCCTTGTTCTAAAATTTATTAATTTTTTTAAAATCATCAATTCACACACAATAACCCACAATGGCAGAGCAAAAACAGGTTTTTAGAATTATTTGCAAAGGTATTAAAAATAAAAACTGAAAAATCACATTTACATAAGTATTCATACCCTTTACTCAGTACTTTGTTGAAGCACCTTTGGCCGCGATTACAGCCTCAAGTCTTCTTGGGCATGACGCTACAAGCTTGGCACACCTGTATTTGGGGAGTTTCTCCCATTCTTCTCTGAAGATCCTCTGAAGCTCTGTCAGGTTGGACGGGGAGTGTCGCTGCACAGCTATTTTCAGGTCTCTCCAGAGATTTAAGTCTGTGCTCTGGCTGGACCCCTCAAGGACATTCAGAGATTTGTCCCTGCTGCTGAAAAACATCCCAACAGCATGATGCTGCCATGCTTCACCGTAGGGATGGTGCCAGGTGTCCTCCAGACGTGACGCTTGGTATTCAGGCCAGAGTGTTCAATCTTGGTTTCATCAGACCAGACAATATTGTTTCTCATAGTCAGAGTCCTTTAGGTGCTTTTTGGCAAACTCCAAGCGGGCTGTCATGTGCCTTTTACTGAGTGGCTGCCGTCTTGCCACTAACGTAAAGGCCTGATTGGTGGAGTGCTGCAGAGATGGTTGTCCTTCTGGAAGGTTCTCCCATTTCCACAGAGGAACTCTAGCTCTGTCAGAGTGACCATCGGGTAATTGATCATCTCCCTGACCAAGGCCCTTCTCCCACGATTGCTCAATATGGCCGGGCGGCCAGCTCTAGGAAGAGTCTTGAATGATGGAGGCCGCTGTGTTCTTGGGGACCTTCAATGCGGCAGACATTTTTTGGTACCCTTCCCTAGATCTGTGCCTCAACACAATCCTGTCTCTGAGCTCTACAGACAATTCCTTCGACCTCATGGCTTGATATTTGCTCTGATGTGCACAGTGGAAACATCACGAATGATCAATGGAAACAGGATGCATATGAGCTCAATTTAGAGTTTCATAGCAAATGGTCTGAATACTTTAGTAAATATTTTGAATAAATATGTGCCTATGTCATTATGGGGTACTGTGTGTTGCTGGATGAAATTAACATTTTAGAATAAGGCTGTAACATAACAAAATGTGGAAAAAGTTTAGGGGTCTGAATACTTTCCGAATGCACTGTAGTGTATGTTTGCAGACAGCGCATGTACACCATTTTACATTTTAGTCATTTAGCAGATGCTCTTATCCAGAGCAACTTACAGAAGCAATTAGGATGAAATGTCTATGACTTGGTTTGTTTGTATGTATTGCGGTGTATCATTAATCCAACAATGTGTGACTGTGTGTGTATGTATGTATGCTGTGTACACATAGTTGCTCCCTAAATGTGCGTGTGAAACAAGTCAAATGTTTGAGCGTGTGTCGGACTGTAACCAAAAGTGTTTCACCTGCTTGTGAGTGCCAGGCCTCCTCTTTATAGTGTTGGTGTCAGTGTCTACCTCAAACACCATGCGAGGCTGGGACTCGCTCTAACAGTGACCCAGCCGGAGATGGAAGAGAGAGACAGAAAAGAAACACATACAGAAAGAGGGGAATCAGAAGGGAAAGAAGTGGAGGGGTTAAGCCAGGACAGGTGTAGGCTGGTTACAATGTGCCAGGAAGACGAAGGGACATATTTACATTTCCTTAAGTGAGCCGCGGGACATGGTTAGCTCGCCATGTCCCGCCCAAACCAGGCATTAAATAATCTGTGTGTAACAAAGCAGGCTGATCCTTGGGTTAGACCATACTGTGCTCAGAGAAAAGTGAGCCAGAGGAGTACAGTTTGGGTCAGAGGAACATTTGTGTGAAAAATGTATAATAGCCAGAGTTGTGTTCATTAGGCACTTGACAGAAATCGAAAATGAGCGTTTCATCTTAGTCCCACTTGGCAGTTGTGCGTAATGAAAACATCACAGTTAGATATTCTACAAGTGTCTTGAACTCTATTGGGAGGGATGAAACGCCATTCTTCCATGAGAAATTCCATCATTTGGTGTTTTGTTGATGTTGGTGGAAAACGCTGTCTCAGGCACCGCTCCAGAATCTACCATATGTGTTCAATTGGGTTGGGATCTGGTTACTGACACACACACACACACACACTTTAAACCCCATATGCTCATTTGAGACCCCTCTTTCAAAGTTACTGAGATCTCTTCTTCTAGACATGGTAGCCAAAATAATGGTTAACTGGATATTTTTTATACATGACCCTAAGCATGATGGGATGTTAATTGCTTAATTAACTCAGGAACCAGAACTGTGTGGAAGCTGCTTTCAATATACTTTGAATCCCTCATTTACTCAAGTGCTACCTTTATTGCGTCAGTTACCTGTAAGTCTATAGATTGTGTGTAGCTATATAACCATTCACACTATAAATCAGACAAGAGTGTCAATCCAACCCTGGAAGACTAGTTGGAGAAGGAGGGAGAGGACTATGAAAGGTTATTGGGTATTGACGGGTGGGTAGAGGACAGAAAGAGAGCAGGTAACACCCCATGTGCGAGCGACCGGGAATTGAAGGGGGGGGGGGGGGGGGGTGTCGCCAATTATAAACATTTTTTTTATTTAGAATACAGATTATTGTATGGAATGATATACAAATGTTTGAGAAAGATTACTTGAAAAATAACATTGTGTTGAGTAAATGTATTCATTGGTTTCTTTTCACTTTAATAGGAGATGTACATGCAATGAATCGAAGGGTATTTGTTAATGTAAAAACTAAATTGACCACAGTTTTAAAATCAGTGGAGCAGGAGTGAAGGGAAGAAGAGAATGGGTGCACAGCCCTGGGGCCTTACCATGAAGAGGGCCGAGTCGTCCGTGTGGGTAGAACGCCTGGAGGGATACGTGTTCTGGCAGGGAGGAGTGGAAGAGAGGGAATGAGGACAGAACATACAGGGAAGACAGGAGGTGAGGAGGGGGAGATAGCTAGGATATATAGCCAGGGCTCCAGACTAACAATTTTCAGTTGGTGGCACCAGCCCAAAAATGTGCGCCGCGTCACACAATGGAATATATTTGAGTCAGCACCTTATAAAGTCATTCACAATGCTTTATTAAATAAGTGACCGTGCTAACAACTTTTCAGCCGAATCTCAGAGTTCTAAAACCGGAGCAAAGCACTTGGGTTACGCAGAAACAGTGCCAGTAGTAGCTGGCTAACACCAGTCGGATGAGAGAAAGGAAGTTAAATATATTTAGCTATGGAAGGTTTTTCCAAATGGCTGAAGTCATCTGTGGAAACTGTTGGTCTTGACACTTGCATGTAATAAGCACAATTATAAACTGGGTGGTTCGAGTCCTGAATGCTGATTGGCTGACAGCGTGGTATATCAGACTTTTGTCATGCTTTTGTGACCCTTGATATTTGAGATTTAACCCAATTGTCTATGCAATTAAATGTGAGTCAAAAGAAAAGGGAAATAAAAATATTTTCTTAGTTTTTCGGGGGCGAAGGACACAGTCTACCGGTGTCCTAGCTAGCTACTGGTGTCACCCTCGCCTCCCACCTACTGTGTACCCAAGTACTCCAAGCTACCTATCTAATTAGCTTTGATTCAGTCTGCCGAACACCTGCCCTCACCGTAGTAACGTAACTGCGGGAAAGCAGTGCTCGACAGGCAGGGGGGGTGGCGAGTACACTGTCTACCGGTGTGCGAGCTAGCTAGCTATCCCACCTGCTGTGTACCGGAGTCCTAGTTAGATAGCTAACTAGCACCTAGTGCTTTTTGCTAAGGCCTGCTGAACACCTTGCCCTCGCCGTTGTTAACGGAACTGTGGGAAAACGGTGTTCGACAAGCAGGGGCGAAGGACACTGTCAATCTAGGTTTCACCAGACCAGAGAATTGCGTTTCTAATGGTCAGTCCTTTGGATGCCTTTTTGGTACATTCCAAGTGGGCTGTCATGTGCCTTTTACTGAAGAGTGGCTTCCATCTGGCCACTACCACAAAGGCCTGATTGGTAGAGTGCGGCAGAGACGGTTGTCCTTCTGGAAGGTTCTCCCATCTCTACAGAGGAACTCGAGAGCTCTGTCAGAGTGACCATCGGGTTCTTGGTCACCCTCCTGACCAAGGCCCTTCTCCCCCGATTGCTCAGTTTGGCCAGGCGGAAGAGTCTTGGTGGTTCCAAACTTCTTCCATTTAAGAATGATGGAGTCCACTGTGTTCTTGGGGACCTTCAAAGCTGCAGAAATGTTTTGGTACTCTTGCCCAGATCTGTGCCTTGACACAATCCTGTCTCGGAGCTCTACAGACAATTCCATCGACCTCATGGCTTGTTTTTTTGCTCTGACATTCACTGTCAACTGTGGGACCTTATATAGACAGGTGTGTGCCTTTCCAAATCATGTCCAATCAACTGAATTTAACATTAGGTAGAAACACCTCAAGGGTGATCAATGCAAAGAGGATGCCCCCGAGTTCAATTTCGAGTCTCATAGCAAAAGGTCTGAATATTTACATACATATTTACATTTACATGTGCAAAAATGTCTAAAAACCTATTCTCACTTTGTCATTATGGGGTATTGTGTGTAGATTGATGAGGGGAAAAAAGTATTTAATTTATTTTAGAATAAGACTAACATAACAAAATGTGGTAATAGTCAAGGGGTCTGAATACTTTCCCAGGGCACTGTATATGCATATTAGAGCTTATGATTACACGCCGGCCTATATATGAGCCCAAGCCCCTAACAAAAATCCTGAATTAAAATGCTTGTGCCATTATACAAAATATAGCCTACCTGACATGAGTGAAATGAACCGGCGAAAAAGTGGCAAGCTTTTTTTTGTGACTTTCTCAAATCATTAATAGCCTATTGTCACATCATGCAGCCCATATATATTTTGACTTCTAAGGCATTCTATGGTTTATATCATTCACAACTAAAGTTGCCAAATAACTATAAATCTAGTGTATGGGACCTGTTTCAAATGATCACTTTTACGCTCAACATAACCATAGCATCCTATGACGGTGCCACATTGAAAGTGACTGAGCTCTTCAGAAAGGCCATTCCACTGACAATATTTGTCTATGGAGATTGCATGGCTATGTGCTCCATTTCACACAAATGTCAGCAACGGGTGTGGCAGAAATAGCCAAATCCACTCATTTGAAGGGGTGTCCAATGGATTTATTGTGGTGGTGTATATTGAATTGATTTATTAGACTTTTTTTAAATGTAGATGTTCCAAAAGGTGCGCATCAGCGTCTTGTTTGGATACCTGGAAACTTTAAACGTGTTGATGTGAATTAACAGCAAATTACCGTGAGACAGGCAGCTTTTGCATGACAACCAGCTGATAGGATTTTATGATCGCCACCGCCCTAGATGCGGTGCAAATCACATTGTTGTGGGAGCACCTCCTCTTAGAGTGTGAATTAGGCTGTTTGAGAAGGTTTGAATCCTAAGCAACCTGCATACACATTGTTTGAAGTATAATAGACCAACATAGCTGCTGTGTGCATGGGTGTAGCGCATGTGAATTTACTTTCATTTTCCGCTTAAGACCAATGCCTACATCTATCTCACTTATAATTAAAAATGAAGTTGTATTATAGGCCTAATTCAACTGGGGATTATTCACCACGAGGAAGTGGAAACACATAAGCTTGGTCGCCAACTCTACAAATAACACCTACTGCTTATAGCCATGTATTAATAGAACAGTAAAAGTTCCCCAGAAAACTCCCCCAATGAGGAGTAGTGCACTTGTGATGGCCGATGTGCAACTTCATGTGCTCTGTATTTCAAAGCCATATCAGATATCGTGATTGTAAAACAGTGTGCTTTGAGCACAATAATAAAAATTACACCTACAGAAATCTGAGACCCTCCTCTCATTAATTACAACTAGATGTTTCCAAAGTTGTTTGTCCGCGCAATTGCATTTTGAAATGTTATACAATCACAAGGGGCCCACACGAGGGGGTAGAGCGAGGGTGAAGCTCGCTCATTACAGCAACCGGCAACAACAAAACAGGCAGGCACAGCAGCAGGGCAGATATTTTTATTATGAATCATGAGGATAATGCACTTTGCTATTTAACAAGTTCATGGTTTTATCCACCCCAAAAATAGGACGTTTTGATTGAGGTAACCAGCTAGAATGTGCAGCTCGAACCAGTGCGACCAATAAAAAAATGAAACTGGCACAGCAAAGTTAAAGGGTCGCAAAATGTGACTGAATGGTGGTAGTCTGAAGCCCAGCATTTAGCACAGATGCTTTAGAGTAGGGACAAAAAGACAACACATTGCTGGGGTCGTAGATATTTTGTCTTCACCCTGAAGAATCAGTGATGGTATAACTGGAGAGGGGAGGGAGGGTGAAGGAAGGCACGTGACCACAATAGGAGCAAAAGAGAAGGATGATGCGTGTGTGGGGTGAGGTGGAGGGTTAATGGAGGACAATTGAAAGGGAGATGAGATAGAATGCATGGGAGGAATGGACACAGGGAGGAATGGACACTGGACATGACTCCTGAAGACTATGCGTGGTCATGTTTACGGAGAGCCCCTGTGAAATTGTATTAAATCCTAGTTATACCTTGAACCTTTCATGCCAACACACATTAACTCACCATGGAGAACCCTTCAGAGATGGAAAACAAAGCCGAAGAGGAAAGAGAGGGAGGGAGAGAAGAGAACAGTGTGTGGACTCACCTCGTTCTCTGTGGGACTCAGCTTGGTAGGGCTTTGAGATGCTTTGTGCTGTAGAAACCGAGAAGAGTCTCAGTAACACAGAACTCTCCAAAAGTCAAAATGTTTTTTTTTAAGCTCACTACTCAAGCTACTTGGATTTGAGATCGGAAAATTAAGCGCTAGAGAATGTCAGTTTCATTTGAGGCCATTCATATTTATATTTTACATTTTAAAACATGAAGACTGCTATAGATACATACACAGCGTGTGTCAGCACTTTCTATGATCAAGCCCCCACTAACTCACTGCACACAGAGATAGAAGAGCAAGACATAAATCAATAAGAAAACTGAATAGTAGTCAGAGGAACCTTGACGTAGGTCATGACGGCGTCCCGCTGCACTGAGCGTGACTTCTGCCTCTCCTCCTCGTACCGCAGGGCGGCCAACTGGGCCATCCTCCGCACGCGCTCCACGCCCCCACCCGGTGCCCCGCTCGGACCCGCACCAACCCCAGCCCCTGACCCTCTCTGAACACAGGGAGAGAGAGGAAGAGGGAGGAAACAAAACAAAGAGAGGAGTGAAAGGAAGGAAGATAGCAGAGGGAAACAGAAAGACGGAGAGGAGGCGGCATGAGGAAGAAAGGAGAGGAGTTGAAAAGAGGCGGTGTCGACATTTAGACTCAATAAATCACGTTTTAAAACATGAAAGTAGTAATTGACGTAGTAATAATGAGTACTGGAAGCTGTACACAGCATTTAGACACACTTGGGTTACCTGATTATGAGAGGCAGAAGAGTCTGGATCATGGGCAGTCCTGAGGGAGGGGGTGGGTGGGAGACAGATGCGGGAAGGGGGTTAGATGTGTGATCTAACTCAACACAGATTATACATCTTTATTTAGACTGGAGATTTTATGGTCTGTTGGGGACAGTAATTTCTTGAGTCCAAAAACATTTGTGAAAAACTTAACAGAGACACGACAACACAGACTGAGAATCTGCCAAAGAGCTGGACTCGTGTTTGTGTGAGTTATACATCAGTAAATGTCCCCCATAAAACTCCCCCAATGAGGAGTAGTGCACTTGTGATGGCCAATGTGCAATTTCATGTGCTCTGTATTTCAAAGCCATATCAGATATCGTGATTGTAAAACAGTGTGCTTCGAGCGCAATAATACAAATTACACCTACAGAAATCTGAGACCCTCACCATTAATGGGCAATGTTCCCTCGAAACATTTTCGGCACTGACTGAGCAAATTTCAGGTCTGCTGAGCGCAAACTTGAACTTGTGAAAATTCTGTGCAACTTCCAGTGCGCATTTACTGTGAACACTGAAGGTGTACCCACTTTTAAGTTACAGTTTTAACACTGGCCATGCACAGCTCCGTTTTCCTATTTTGTTGCATTACAACCTGTAATTTAAATGGAATTTTACTTGGATTTCATGTAAATGGACATACACAAAATAGTCCAAATTGGTGAAGTGGAATGAAAAAAATCATTTGTTTAAAAAAATTACAAAAAATAAAAAACAGAAAAGTGGTGTGTACATATGTATTCACCCCCTTTCCTATGAAACCCCTAAATAAGATCTGGTGCAACTAATTACCTTCAGAAGTCACATAATTAGTTAAATAAAGTCCACCTGTGAGCAATCTAAGTGTCACGTGCATCTGTCACGTGACCTCAGTATGTATATACAGCCGTGGCCAAAAGTTTTGAGAATGACACAAATATTCATTTTCACAAAGTCTGCTGCCTCAGTTTGTATGATGGCCATTTGCATGTACTCCAGAATGTTATGAAGAGTGATCAGATGAATTGTAATTAATTGCAAAGTCCCTCTGCCATGCAAATGAACTGAATCCTCAAAAACATTTCCATTTCAGCCCTGCCACAAAAGGACCAGCTGACATCATGTCAGTGATTCTCTCATTAACACAGGTGTGAGTGTTGACGAGGACAAGGCTGGAGATCACTCTGTCATGCTGATTGAGTTCGAGTAACAGACTGGAAGCTTCAAAAGGAGGGTGGTGCTTGGAATCATTGTTCTTCCTCTGTCAATCATGATTACCTGCAAGGAAACACGTGCAGTCATCATTGCTTTGCACAAAAAGGGCTTTACAGACAAGGATATTACTGCCAGTAAGATTGCACCTAAATCAAACATTTATCATCAAAAACTTCAAGGAGAGCGGTTAAATTGTTGTGAAGAAGGCTTCACAGCGCCCAAGAAAGTCCAGCAAGCGCCAGGACCGTCTCCTAAAGTTGATTCAGCCGCAGGATCGGGGCACCACCAGTACAGAGCTTGCTCAGGAATGGCAGCAGGCAGGTGTGAGTGCATCTGCACACACAGTGAGGCAAAGACTTTTGGAAGATGGCCTGGAGTCAAGAAGGGCAGCAAAGAAGCCACTTCTCTGCAGGAAAAACATCAGGGACAGACTGATATTCCGCACAAGGTAGAGGGATAGGACTGCTGAGGACTGGGGTAAAGTCATTTTCTCTGATGAATCCCCTTTCCGATTGTTTAGGGCATCCGGAAAAAAAGCTTGTCCGGAGAAGACAAGTTGAGCGCTACCATCAGTCCTGTGTCATGCCAACAGTGAAGCATCCTGAGACCATTCATGTGTGGGGTTGCTTCTCAGCCAAGGAGTGGGCTCACTCACAATTTTGCCTAAGAACACAGCCATGAATAAAGAATGGTACCAACACATCCTCCGAGAGCAACTTCTCCCAACCATCCAGGAACAGTTTGGTGATGAACAATGCCTTTTCCAGCATGATGGAGCATCTTGCCAAAAGGCAAAAGTGACAACCGAGTGGCTCGGGGATGGCCAGGAAACTCCCCAGACCTTAATCCCATTGAGACCTTGTGGTCAATCCTCAAGAGGCGGGTGGACAAACAAAAACCCACAAATTCTGACAAACTCCAAGCATTGATTATGCAAGAACGGCCTGCCATCATATATATATAATATATATATATATATATATATTAACGTTTTGAAATCGCACAGTATCAACTTTACTGTAGCTTTCGTTCATGCTTTACTGCAGACACGGTCATCTGAGCCATCCGATTGGCCAGCGGTAGGACTATAGTGCACTTGACTTGCTCTCCGGGCCCACCGGGAAGGCAGAGATTGTAATGTCAGACACATGAAATGGTTCAAAATGGCAACAGTTTGCCTACACACGCGTAGGGCAGCTGAATCGGCTGCACCTACCACCAACAGCCCGTGACAAAAAATAAATAGGAACACTGACGAATAAAACAAAAATAATCGTCCGATGGCATTGAGTAGTGCACCACATCAGTCACTGGCTTCATCAATAAGTGCATTAATGACGTCGTCCCCACAGTGACTGTACGCACATACCCCAACCAAAAGCCATGGATTACAGGCCGCATCCGCACTGAGCTATAGGGTAGAGTTGCTGCTTCCAAGGAGCGGGGCTCTAACCAAGAAGCTTATAAGAAATCCCGCTATGCCCTCCGACGAACGATCAAACAGGCAAAGCGTCAATAGAGGACTAAGATTGAATTGTACTACACCGGCTCCGACGCTTGTCGGATGTGGCAGGGCTTGCAAACTATTACAGACTACAAAGTCTGATCTGCCCAGTGACACAAGCCTACCAGATGAGCTTAAATAACATGCTACAAGATGTGCTTGTTGCACGTTATTTAATTCTCAGCCATTTCTTCTGTTAAAGCAAGTTATTGCTAGTTTGACCACCAGAGGGCATCTTTGAGAAGCATTTGATCGTCTTCCATATTGGTATTACCAGAGAATTTAAAACCTTTCTTGTAATAACATAGTATATGTGATTAATACCATGGTGCTTCTATTCCGAGAAAAACAAAACCCTCAGGATGGAATGGAAAATATGGCACTGTACAACCTGACGGCCGGGAGTAGGCTACAGCATGAGGATTGGAGGATTCTAAATGGTTTGCCTTCATTAGACAACTTTGTTACAATATTTCTGTAAATCAGTTATATTTAGTCCCATAGTAATTCATTATGGATCCATAACTAAATCAACATCTGCATTTTGAAAGAGTATTTTTATCATTATTGTATTAACGAAAGCATAAAGATGCTGATGAAGAAATACAGTACTGTACAGTATATGCTTTTACATTTGGATAATAAAGCATTCTAAGCATTTTGAAGATAGAAGCCACCTGCATTTGTTTATTAGGCTACAGTGCAGTCTGACAAGTAAACATAGCCTACAACATATATTGCAGTAAACATGGGCAAGTGCCTAATTCCTTACATAAAGGAGAGCAGACCATGTCCAAACTTTCTACGTGACCTCAAGTACTCATTAACTGTCTTTAATGCTTTTTTGTGTTGCATCAGTCATGGACAGAAACTTCTGGGAGACCGTATTAATGATAAACACCCGGATACCCTTGCGGTGCCTGGTGAGCAGTTGGTCAAGTTCTGTTGTCAGAAGAGGAATAGAAATGTCAGGGTGAACCGACGACCTGACGAACCCGCCAGGTATGTTGACTCTGCCTGTCGGAGGTGGAGTACCAGAGCTCACAGGTGTGCCTGGCACGGATGGTGACTCCATCTCATTCTTCGCCCTCTTCAACGACTCTCTGCCAATGCCACCTGACTCTCCACAAATTTATATTTCTATTATTCTACCTCATGTTGGCCGTTAGGCTAAATGTTTTTTTTTGTGGAGAAGGTTGAGATCACATCACCAACAAACTATCACGGTCCAAATACACCAAGACAGTCGTGAAGAGGGTACGACAAAACCTATTCCCCATCAGGAGACTGAAAAGATTTGGCATGGGTCCTCAGATCCTCAAAACGTTCGACAGCTGCACCATCGAGAGCCTGACTGGTTGCATCACTGCCTGGTATGGCAACTGCTCGGCCTCTGACGACAAGGCACTACAGAGGGTAGTGTGAACGGCCCAGTACATCACTGGGGCCAAGCTTCCTGCCATCCAGGACATCTATACCAGGTGGTGTCAGAGGAAGGCCCTAAAAATTGCCAAAATACTCCAGCCAACCTAATCATAGACTGTTCTCTCTGGTACAGCACGGCAAGCGGTGCCGGAGCGCCAAGTCTAGGACCAAAAGGCTTCTTAACAGCTTCTTCCCCTAAGCCATAAGACTCCTGAACAGCTAATCAAATGGCTACCCAGACTATTTGCATTGTTCCTCCCTCTTTTACGCCGCCGCTAGTCACTTTAACTCTACCTACATATTACCTCAATTACCTCGACTAACCGGTGCCCCCGCACATTGACTCTGTACCGGTACCTATGTATAGCCTCGCTACTGTTATTTTACTGCTGCTCTTTAATTGTTATTTAAATGTTTTACTTATTTATTAACACTTACTTTTCTTAAAACTGCATTGTTGGTTAAGGGCTTGTAAGTAAGTATTTCACTGTTGTATTCTGCGCATGTGACAAAAATGTTGATCTGAAGTTCAAATCTCGTGCTTCTCTCTGTGGGCTGATATTTCTGTGCAGCAGTCTTGGGAGTATTGTTTGTGTGCGCAGCTTAGAGGGAACATTGGTTATAGGTCAAGTTACTAGATAGATAGGGTGTTTGTGTGTGTGTGTGTGTGGTGTAGGTCTTCCTACCGGTTCTGCAGAGAATTGTGTCGCCTCGGGTCGTCTGTCCTCGAGTCTCTGGAGGAGTTGGACTTGACTGGAGAGCCCTACAAAGAAACAGTCATCAACACACTTACACCACAAACACACCAGGGGTGGGTTCAGTTCGGTTCAATGTTTGCTATGTTGTCGTACACATCGTACACATACACGCACTCATGAACACACACAGTTGGCAGAACATGGAGCTTGTATGGGCGTGAGTGATTCCCACTGGGGCCACAAAATGTATGACTAACTCCCATTGGACAAGTGTCTGCTGAATGGCATTTATATCACACACACACACACACATATATAAAATGTACACTGCTCAAAAAAATAAAGGGAACACTTAAACAACACAATGTAACTCCAAGTCAATCACACTTCTGTGAAATCAAACTGTCCACTTAGGAAGCAACACTGATTGACAATACATTTCACATGCTGTTGTGCAATGGAATAGACAACAGGTGGAATAGACAACAGGTGGAAATTATAAGCAATTAGCAAGACACCCCCAATAAAGGAGTGGTTCTGCAGGTGGTGACTACGGACCACTTCTCAGTTCCTATGCTTCCTGGCTGATGTTTTGGTCACTTTTGAATGCTGGCGGTGCTTTCACTCTAGTGGTAGCATGAGACGGAGTCTACAACCCACACAACTGGCTCAGGTAGTGCAGCTCATCCAGGATGGCACATCAATGCGAGCTGTGGCAAGAAGGTTTGCTGTGTCTGTCAGCGTAGTGTCCAGAGCATGGCGGCGCTACCAGGAGACAGGCCAGTACATCAGGAGACGTGGAGGAGGCCGTAGGAGGGCAACAATCCAGCAGCAGGACTACTACCCCTGCCTTTGTGCAAGGAGGAGTACTGCCAGAGCCCTGCAAAATGACCTCCAGCAGGCCACAAATGTGCATGTGTCTGCTCAAACGGTCAGAAACAGACTCCATGAGGGTGGTATGAGGGCCCGACGTCCACAGGTGGGGGTTGTGCTTACAGCCCAACACCGTGCAGGACGTTTGGCATTTGCCAGAGAACACCAAGATTGGCAAATACGCCACTGGCGCCCTGTGCTCTCCACAGATGAAAGCAGGTTCACACTGAGCACATGTGACAGACGTGACGGAGTCTGGAGACGTCGTTGAGAACGTTCTGCTGCCTGCAACATCCTCCAGCATGACCGGTTTGGCGGTGGGTCAGTCATGGTGTGGGGTGGCATTTCTTTGGGTGGCCGCACAGCCCTCTATGTGCTCGCCAGAGGTAGCCTGACTGCCATTAGGTACCGAGATGAGATCCTCAGACCCCTTGTGAGACCATATGCTGGTGCGGTTGGCCCTGGGTTCCTCCTAATGCAAGACAGTTCCTGCAAGAGGAAGGCATTGATGCTATGGACTGGCCCGCCCGTTCCCCAGACCTGAATCCAATTGAGCACATCTGGGACATCATGTCTCGCTCCATCCACCACAGACTGTCCAGGAGTTGGCGGATGCTTTAGTCCAGGTCTGGGAGGAGATCCCTCAGGAGACCATCCACTACCTCATCAGGAGCATGCCCAGGCGTTGTAGGGAGGTCAATAGAGGCACGTGGAGGCCACACACACTACTGAGCCTCATTTTGACTTGTTTTAAGGACATTACATCAAAGTTGGATCAGCCTGTAGTGTGGTTTTCCACTTAAATTTTGAGTGTGACTCCAAATCCAGACCTCCATGGGTTGATAAATTTGATTTCCATTGATAATTGTGTGATTTTGTTGTCAGCACATTCAACTATGTAAAGAAAAAAGTATTTAATATAATATTTCATTCATTCAGATCTAGGATGTGTTATTTTAATGTTCCCTTTATTTTTTTGAGCAGTGTATGTACGCATGACTAACTTCCTTTGGACAAGTGTCTGCTGAATGGCATTTATTTCACACACACACACACAAATACATGTAACACACTTACCTCTCTGGTGACACGGCGCTCAATGTAAGCCATGAACTGGGAACTGAGGCTGATTGTTTCTGCTACTTCTCCTCTCCTACCCTCCTCCTCCTCCTCTCCTGTACAACTGTCTATAAAGTCAATCTGCTCCAGCTCTGCCTCTACTACAGACAGACAGATGGATAGACAGACAAGACAGAAAGGTAGATTACACACAAGTTCAGAGTAAAAAGAAGCAAGATATAGAATATACACTGAACAAAAATATAAATGCAACAAAGATTTGAGTTACAGTTCATCAGTCAATTGAAATAAATTATTTAGGCCCTGATTTGTGGATTTCATGACTGGGAATGCAGATATGCATCTGTTGGTCACAGATAGCTTACAAAAAAAAAGGTAGGGGCGTGGATCAGAAAACCAGTCAGTATCTGGTGTGACCACCATTTTCCTCATGCAGCGTAACACATCTCCTTCACATAGAGTGGATCAGTCTGTTGATTGTGGCCTGTGGAATGTTGTCCCACTCCTATTCAGTTGCTGTGTGCAGTTGCTGGATGTTGGCGGGAACTGGAACACGCTGTCGTACACGTTGATCCAGAGCATAACATGTCTGGTGAGTATGCATTCCATGGAAGAACTGGGATATTTTCAGTTTCCAGGAATTGTGTACAGACCCTTGCAACATGTGGCCATGCAATATCATGCTGAAACATGAGCTGAATGGGCCTCAGGATTTCGTCATGGTACCTCTGTGCATTCAAATTGCCATCAATAAAATGCAATTGTGTTCGTTGTCCGTAGCTCATGCCTGCCCATTCCATAACCCCACCGCCACCATGGGGCACTGTTCACAACGTTGACATCAGCAAACAGCTCGCCCACAAGACACCATACACATATGCCACTCGTACAGTTGAAACCGGGATTCTAACTGCCTGTTCAGGGGCAGAATGACAGATTGTTACCTAATCAGCTCATGGATTCGATCGTGTAACCTTTCGGTTACTTGTCCAACGCTCTAACCACTAGGCTACCTGCCGCCTTTTACGCTGTGTCATATGCCAAACAGTCTGGCATGAGAAGGAGTCTCAGGGAGAGAAATGCTAATACAAACAGAATGAATAAAACTCTAAATACAGTACATGACACTACAGTTCACACACACAAACAGACATGCGTTGATTCTCACATGTGCCGTTGGTAACAGGATGGGAGCCAGACGTCCTGTGCTCCTCCCTCTCCCTCCGCTGTCTCTGTTCTTTGGTGATCTCTGCCACACGCAGTGGCAGGTCCGACAACTCATCCGTGGGCTGTAGGGATGAAAGAGAAAATAGTTAGCAGTGAAAGAAACACATGGAGAGATTAGCTTCTACATAAGTGTGAAATATGGCACTAACTTGCAATCATAGAACCTGTGCGACTGCCCTTTATTGACATTAGGAATGTCCCCGACTAACAAAAATCTGTTCTTTCGACCAATCGATTGGTCAACATTTGTAAACGTGTATTTTTTCATACATAGACACACCCTATGTGTTTTAATAAAATAAACTATACAGTGGCTCTTCCTTTAAAAAGTTGCAGCACAGCTTGCAGGATGCTGCGGTATGGTAGAGCACGTTACAGTGCATAATGTCATTGTTTTATACTGTCCGCCATTGTTGCCGTTAATACCGTTAATGCTCATAGAAACCACCATAGGTCATCTGAGGGAGTCTTTATGAAGCTTGCTTACGTTCCTAAAAAATCCTACAGAGGTCCATGCAGGCCAGACGTTTTGATCGCTGTACCCTATCTGAAAGAGCATAACAAGTGAATTCATTTTGTTGACATGAAGCAACCATAGCCTAAGCTACTATAGCACAGAGAACTACATCTTAAAACATGCCATTCTGTTATAGTTTTGAAAAAAATTGTCTTAGTATCATGTAAATTTTTATGACCTTCCTAAACAAAATATGAACGGATTTCTTTGTGATTGTGTATATTAAACTGATTTATTAGACTGGCGGCTATTGGCAGGCTACTCGTTGAGTCCTAACTATTCTACTATTCTACTGCATACCGCATGTTTTTCCTTAATGGAGCTTTGAGGATGAAATGCTCACTACGTTTTTGCCTTTTATGATATTTCTCTTAATGTAGGCCTACTGCTAGAGTGTAAAATTCAGGGCCAGGCGGTTTCAAGATTTTTATTGAAATGACATGGAGCTGTCGGACTAAGAGACCTGTTTTTATTGATCCTATATTTAACAAGGCAAGTCAGTTAAGAACAAATGCTTATTTTTACAAAGATGGCCTAGGAACAGTGGGTTAACTACCTTGTTCAGGGGCAGAATGACAGATGTTTTACCTTGTCAGCTGAGGGATTCGATCTTGTAATCTGTCATTTTAACCGGTACATAAGTTACCTTCAGACGAGTCCCGTGACACTTGTGGGGGTCGTAGAGCAAAAATGAGAACAGATCTTGTAATCTTTCGGTTACTAGTCCAACGCTCTAACCACTAGGCTACCTGCCGCCTCAGGTAGCCTAGTTTACATAAGTATTCAGACCATTTGCTATGAGATTTGAAATTGAGCTCAGGTGCATCCTGTTTCCATTGATCATCCTTGAGATATTTCTAAAACTTGGAGTCCACCTGTGGTAAATTAAATTGGACATGGTTTGGAAAGGCACACACCTGTCTATATAATGTCCCACAGTTGACAGTGCATGTCAGAGCAAAAACAAGCCATGAGATCTGGGGAAGGGTACAAAAACATTTCTGCAGCATTGAAGGTTCCCAAGAACACAGTGGACTCCATCATTCTTAAATGGAATAAGTTTGGAACCACCAAGACTCTTTCTAGAGGTGGCTGCCCTGCCAAACCGAGCAATCTGGGGAAAAGGGCCTTGGTCAGGGAGGTGACCAAGAAGCCAATGGTCACTCTGACAGAGCTCCAGGGTTCCTCTGTGGAGATGGGAGAACCTTCCAGAAGGACAACCATCTCTGCAGCACTCCACCAATCAGGCCGTTATGGTAGAGTGGCCAGACGGCAGCCACTCCTCAGTAAAAGGCACATGACAGCCCGCTTGGAGTTTGCCAAAAGGCACCTAAAGACTCTCAGACCAGGAGAAATAAGATTATCTGGTCTGATGAAACCAATATTTAACTTTTTGGCCTGAATGCCAACAGTCACATCTGGAGGAAACCTGGCACCCTCCCTACAGTGAAGCAAGGTGGTAACAGCATCATGCTGTTGGGATGTTTTTCAGCTGCAGGGACTGGGAGACTAATCACGATCGAGAGAAAGATGAACGGAGCAAAGTAGATGGAGATCCTAGATGAAAACCTGCTCCAGAACACTCAGGACCGCAGACTGCGGCGAAGGTTCACCTTCCAACAGGACAACAACCCTAAGCACACAGCCAAGACAACACAGGAGTGGCTTCTGGACAAGTACCTGAATGTCCTTGATTGGCCGAAGCCTGGACTTAAACCTGATAGAGGTTTAAGAGAGACCTGAAAATAGCTGTGCAGCGACGCTCCCCATCCAAGTTTTGCAATTGCCTTTATTAGGGATCCCTATTAGCTGCTGCCAAGGCTCCTCTTCCTGAGGTCCAAATACATTGAGGCATTTACATCAGACATAAAAGATAAAATAGCACATCACAAACATTATTAGACCACTAAATATCTACAATACCACCATACAACAATATTACAATGTACAAGTGAAGAGTACGTGTGCTAGTGTGTGTGTCTTTTTACAGAGCGCGCTGTTCCACAAGGTGCCGCCCCCAGGTGGTGAGGGTAGGCAACAACATCTCCTCCCCGCTGATCCTCAACACTGGGGCCCCACAAGGGTGCGTTCTGAGCCCTCTCCTGTACTCCCTGTTCACCCACGACTGCGTGGCCACGCACGCCTCCAACTCAATCATCAAGTTTGCGGACGACACAACAGTGGTAGGCTTGATTACCAACAACGACGAGACGGCCTACAGGGAGGAGGTGAGGGCCCTCGGAGTGTGGTGTCAGGAAAATAACCTCACACTCAACGTCAACAAAACTAAGGAGATGATTGTGGACTTCAGGAAACAGCAGAGGGAACACCCCCCTATCCACATCGATGGAACAGTAGTGGAGAGGGTAGCAAGTTTTAAGTTCCTCGGCATACACATCACAGACAAACTGAATTGGTCCACTCACACAGACAGCATTGTGAAGAAGGCGCAGCAGCGCCTCTTCAACCTCAGGAGGCTGAAGAAATTTGGCTTGTCACCAAAAGCACTCACAAACTTCTACAGATGCACAATCGAGAGCATCCTGGCGGGCTGTATCACCGCCTGGTACGGCAACTGCTCCGCCCTCAACCGTAAGGCTCTCCAGAGGGTGGTGAGGTCTGCACAACGCATCACCGGGGGCAAACTACCTGCCCTCCAGGACACCTACACCACCCGATGTCACAGGAAGGCCATAAAGATCATCAAGGACATCAACCACCCGAGCCACTGCCTGTTCACCCCGCTATCATCCAGAAGGCGAGGTCAGTACAGGTGCATCAAAGCTGGGACCGAGAGACTGAAAAACAGCTTCTATCTCAAGGCCATCAGACTGTTAAACAGCCACCACTAACATTGAGTGGCTGCTGCCAACACACTGACACTGACTCAACTCCAGCCACTTTAATAATGGGAATTGATGGGAAATGATGTAAATATATCACTAGCCACTTTAAACAATGCTACCTTATATAATGTTACTTACCCTACATTATTCATCTCATATGCATACGTATATACTGTACTCTATATCATCGACTGTATCCTTATGTAATACATGTATCACTAGCCACTTTAAACTATGCCACTTTGTTTACATACTCATCTCATTTGTACATACTGTACTTGATACCATCTACTGTATCTTGCCTATGCTGCTCTGTACCATCACTCATTCATATATCCTTATGTACATATTCTTTATCCCCTTACACTGTGTACAAGACAGTAGTTTTGGAATTGTTAGTTAGATTACTTGTTGGTTATTACTGCATTGTCGGAACTAGAAGCACAAGCATTTCGCTACACTCGCATTAACATCTGCTAACCATGTGTATGTGACAAATAAAATTTGATTTGATTTGATTTGTAGTTTGAACTGTTTTTAGTGTGCTAGTGTGTGTGTGTGTGTGTGTGTGTCTTTTTACAGAGTGCGCTGTTCCATAAGGTATAGTTTGAACTGTTTTTAGTGTGCTGGTATGTGTGTCTTTTTAGAGCACGCTGTTCCATAAGGTGTAGATTTAACTGTTTTTAGTGTGCTAGTGTGTGTGTGTCTTTTTACAGAGCACGCCGTTCCATAAGGTGTAGTTTGAACTGTTTTTAGTGTGTGTCTTTTTACAGAGCGCGCTGTTCCATAAGGTATAGTTTGAACTGTTTTTAGTGTGCTAGTGTGTGTGTGTGTGTCTTTTTACAGAGTGCGCTGTTCCATAAGGTATAGTTTGAGCTGTTTTTAATGTGCTGGTATGTGTGTCTTTTTAGAGCACGCTGTTCCATAAGGTGTAGATTTAACTGTTTTTAGTGTGCTAGTGTGTGTGTCTTTTTACAGAGGGCGCCGTTCCATAAGGTGTAGTTTGAACTGTTTTTAGTGTGTGTCTTTTTACAGAGCGCGCTGTTCCATAAGGTGTAGTTTTAACTGTTTTTAGTGTGCTGGTGTGTGTGTCTTTTTACAGAGCGCGCTGTTCCATAAGGTGTAGTTTTAACTGTTTTTAGTGTGCTGGTGTGTGTGTCTTTTTACAGAGGGCACTGTTCCATAAGGTGTAGATTTAACTGTTTTTAGTGTGCTGGTGTGTGTGTCTTTTTACAGAGTGTGCTGTTCCAGAAGGTGTAGTTTGAACTGTTTTTAAATCTGATTCTACTGCTTGCATCAGTAACTTGATGTGGAATAGAGTTCCATGTAGTCATGGCTCTATGTAGTACTGGGTGCCTCCCATAGTCTTTTCTGGACTTGGGGACTGTGAAGAGACCTCTGGTGGCATGTCTTGTGGGGTATGCATGGGTGTCTGAGCTGTGTGCTAGTTGTTTAAAACAGACAGCTCGGTACATTCAGCTTCAACACCGCTCACAAAAAACAAGTAGTGATGAAGTCAATCTCTTCCACTTTGAGCCAGGAGAGATTGACATGCATGTCATTGATGTTAGCTCCCCGTGTACATTTAAGGGCCAGCCATGATGCTCTTTTCTAGACCAACTGTACTTTCGGCAAATTATGTCCCTCTTTGTGGCACTTGACCATATGTCTGGTACAGTTGTGACAAAGCTAGGGCCTGTAGGACTTGTTTTGTTGATGCAATATCAAGAAAACAACGCAGTGCTTTATTACGAACATACCTTTCCCCATCTTAGCTTCCGTTGCATCAATGTTTTGACCATGACAGTTTACAATCCAGGGTTATTCCAAGCAGTTTAGTCAACTCAACTTGCTCAATTGCCACATTATCCAATTAGTTGAGGTTTCTGGTTTAGTGAATGGTTTGTCACAAATACAATACTTTTAGTTTTTGAAATATTTAGTACTAGCTTATTAATTGCCACCCATTCTAAAACTGAATGCAGCTCTTTAAGTGTGGCAGTGGTAGCTGATGTGTAAAATGTTGAGTCATCAGCATACATAGACACAGGCTTTACTCAGTGCCATCATTGTAAGGCCCTAGTTATTTTCTTGCTTTGACAAAGTAATTTCTTAAGATAATTATTGATTTGATGTGATTAGTTATTCATTTACATCCGTCCCTTATATTAAAGCGGAACTGACAGCGTTTTAATCACATTGCAGAAATAAAAACAGACAATCACAATATCTGTCAAAAATATAAAATCCCCAGTTTATGCTACAAAACCAACTTGAGGTTTTAAAAATAACCTATTTGACTCAACGTTCCATGACGTACACTAAGGCATTATTGTGAGAATAGATGGATGCAGTTCAATGCATGAATAATATAATTCAACAATACATTTCATGGTAGTCCAAATAATATTTCTATCAGGTTGTAATTCACAGCTGGCCTGGTACATTGTTTGCTGCCTCCATTCTGGATGCACTATTTCAGTTTCAATGACTCAATATTCTGACAAAAACACACACGTGACCAAGGCTGGGAATGTCAATACAATCAGCATAGCAATGATCACAAGTCAGTCATAACGTGACTAATAGGCTAGCATATCTATTTATATAACAAGCTAAAAACACAGAGCCTAACGTTAGATGCGCTACATACAGTAGTAAGTATTTGGTCAATAACAAAAGTTACTCAATACTTTGTTATATACCCTTTGTTGGCAATGACAGAGGTCAAACATTTTCTGTAAGTCTTCACAAGGTTTTCACACACTATTGCTGGTATTTTGGCCCATTCCTCCATGCAGATCTCCTCTAGAGCAGTGATGTTTTGGGGCTGATGCTGGGCAACACAGACTTTCAACTCCCTCCAAAGATTGTCTATGGGGTTGAGATCTGGAGACTGGCTAGACCACTCCAGGACCTTGAAATGCTTCTTACGAAGCCACTCCTTCATTGCCCGGGCTGTGTGTTTGGGATCATTGTCATGCTGAAAGACCCAGCCACATTTCATCTTCAATGCCGTTTTTACCAAAAAGTTATATTTTGGTTTCATCTGACCATATGACATTCTCAAAATCTTTTTCTGGATCATCCAAATGCTCTCTAGCAAACTTCAGACGGGCCTGGACATGTACTGGCTAAGCAGGGGGACACGTCTGGCACTGCAGGATTTGAGTCCCTGGCGGCGTAGTGTGTTACTGATGGTAGGCTTTGTTACTTTGGTCCCAGCTCTCTGCAGGTCATTCACTAGGTCCCCCCGTGTGGTTCTGGGATTTTTGCTCACCGTTCTTGTGATCATTTTGACCCCATGGGGTGAGATCTTGCGTGGAGCCCCAGATCGAGGGAGATTATCAGTGGTCTTGTATATCTTCCATTTCCTAATAATTGCTCGCACAGTTGATTTCTTCAAACCAAGCTGCTTACCTATTGCAGATTGTGTCTTCCTAGCCTGGTACAGGTCTACAATTTTGTTTCTGGTGTCCTTTGACAGCTCTTTGGTCTTGGCCATAATGGAGTTTGAAGTGTGACTGTTTGAGATTGTGGACAGGTGTATTTTATACTGATAAGTTCAAACAGGTGTCATTAATAAAGGTAACGAGTGGAGGACAGAGGAACCTCTTAAAGAAGAAGTTACAGGTCTGTGAGAGCCAGAAATCTTGCTTGTTTGTAGGTGACCAAATACTTATTTTCCACCATAATTTGCAAATAAATTCATAAAAAATCCTACAATGTGATTTTCTGGATTTTTTTTTCTCATTTTGTCTGTCATAGTTGAAGTGTACCTATGATGAAAATTACAGGCCTCTCTCATCTTTTTAAGAGGGAGAACCTGCACAATTGGTGGCTGATTAAATACTTTTTTGCCCCACTGTATACACAAATGGTATGTGGACACCCTTTCAAATGAGAGTTTAGGTTTTTCAGCCACACTTGTGGCACACAACTATGTAATCTCCATAGTCAAACATAGGCAGTAGAACGGCCTTACTGAAGAGCTCAGTGACGCAACGTGGCACCGTCATAGGATGGCACTTTTCCAACAAGTCAGTTGGTCAACTTTCTACCCTGCTGGAGCTGCCCAGGTCAACTGTGCTGTTAAGTGCTGTTATTGTGAAGTGGAAGAGTATAGGAGCAACAACGGCTCAGCCGCGAAGTGGTAGGCCACACAAGCTCACAGAACGGGACCGCCGAGTCCCTGCAGTGATTGCAGTGATTTAAGTAATTAATTTCTCTCACAGACCTGTTAGTTTTTCTTTAAGAACCCCTCCTGTTCTCCACTCATTATCTGTATTACCTGCACCTGTTTGACCTTGTTACCTGTATAAAAGACACCTGTCCACACACTCAATCAAACAGACTCGCAACCTCTCCACAATGGCCAAGACCAGAGAGCTGTGTAAGGACATCAGGGATCAAATTGTAGACCTGCACAAGGCTGGGATGGGCTACAGGACAATAGGCAAGCAGCTTGTTGAGAAGGCAACAACTGTTGGCACAATTATTAGAAAATGGAAGAAATTCAAGATGACGGTCAATCACCCTCGGTCTGGGGGTGCTCGTCAAGATCTCACCTCGTGGGGCATCAATGATCATGAGGAAGGTGAGGGATCAGCCCAGAACTAGACGGCAGGACCTGGTAAATGACCTGAAGAGAGCTGGGACCACAGTCTCAAAGAAAACCATTAGTAACACACTACGCCGTCATGGATTAAAATCCTGCAGCGGGCGCAAGGTCCCCCTGCTCAAGCCAGCGCATGTCCAGGCCAGTCTCAAGTTTGCCAATGACCATCTGGATGATCCAGAGGAGGAATGGGAGAAGGTTATGTGGTCTGATAAGACAAAAATATAGCTTTTTGGTCTAAACTCCACTCGCCGTGTTTGGAGGAAGAAGAAGGGTGAGTACAACCCCAAGAACACCATCTCAACAGTGAAGCATGGAGGTGGAAACATCATTCTTTGGGGATGCTTTTCTGCAAAGGGGACAGGACGACTGCACCGTATTGAGGGGAGGATGGATGGGGCCATGTATTCCTTCCCTCGGCATCTCAAGGTCCTGGAGTGGCCTAGCCAATCTCCAGACAGTCTCCAGACCTGAACCCAATAGAAAATCTTTGGAGGGAGCTGAAAGTCCGTATTGCCCAGCGACAGCCCCAAAACCTGAAGGATCTGGAGAAGGTCTGTATGGAGGAGTGGGCCAAAATCCCTGCTGCAGTGTGTGCAAACCTGGTCAAGAACTACAGGAAACGTATGATCTCTGTAATTGCAAACAAAGGTTTCTGTACCAAATATTAGGTTCTGCTTTTCTGATGTATCAAATACTTATGTCATGCAACAAAATGCAAATTAATTACTTAAAATTCATACAATGTGATTTTCTGGATTTTTGTTTTAGATTCTGTCTCACAGTTGAAGTGTACCTATGATAAGAATTACAGACCTCTACATGCTTTGTAAGTATGAAAGCCTGCAAAATCGGCAGTGTATCAAATACTTGTTCTCCCCACTGTATATTTTAAGAAAATCATGGAATATAATTTAATATTTTCGTTTCTCCATGCTTGTCTCAGAGTAGCACGAAACAGTGCCGAAATAGAAGTCCAGACTGTTTCGTTTAAAAAAAAACAACTGAGTGATTGTAATCTGAATAAAGGCCAAAACAATATTCAAAATAAAACATAACCCAGCTAATAGCCATAATGATGCTGTACAACATGACCATGTGTGTTTGAAAGAGCTTTCCAGTAAGCAACCACTTGTCATGACAACTTTTTTACAATATTTCTGCAATTCACTGATATTTATTCCCATAGTAATTCGTTATGGATCCATAACTAAAACATTGGCATTTTGAAAGAGTATTTTTATCATTCATTTATTAATGAAAGCATAAAGATGCCATTATTAGTTACATTGTTTTAGTTTGACCGTGCACACTGGCACTAAGAACAGAACAGCGGGAACGTTCCCCTAGTCTGCGCCATTATTAGTGCAATGCCCCTTAAATATTTTGGAGATGATTTCGTTTTTCAAATCATGTAAAATGAGCGAGAATAAGGCCATTCTTGAACATGGGGTAAGATATGGTTACTAATTTGTAAATCAAGCCAGTTTGTTATTGATTTTTTTTTCTTCTGTTTTTAGAGGGAGAGAAACCAGAAACCCACAGTCATCTCATGGGTCTCCCAATCAAGGCCAGCACAGTATTGAACCAGCATCTGTAGCAACACAGCTTGCACTGCTATCCAGTGTTTTAGACTGTTGCGCCACTCAGGCGCTGTACAACGTGACCTGTCGAGAGTGGCCTACAGTACCACAGTAAGAGCAAAATAATAATACTGAAGTCGTGCACAATTATAAGTTTCAATTTCGGTTTATGTCGCCCATTCATTGTCAGTTAGAGACACAGTAGGACCCAAAAGCATAATCAGTGCTCTAACTCCCCCTTGCGGTGGTCTGGAGCAATGAAGTGGTGATGCAGGGTACCGTACTAAACCACAAGTTCTCTCTAAGTACTGCGGCGTAAGCTTGCTACTTTTAAAGGAGGAAACACTAACTGCTTGTGTAAGCAACGTCAGCACAAGAACTGATTGTCAGGAGCTTCATGTAGGAAAAGCCAGCCTTTTCATGTTTGTTTCATCAATAGGACTGTACAGTTCCCAAATGGAAGAGGACTCCGGTGGTATTTGCAGAAATCCATTCAGGTGTATTTTGGCGAATGCGTTCTAATGATCTAAAGTCTCGCTGTTGCTACTGCCTGAAAACACACAGTCCAGTTCAAAGTGAATGAGGGCAGGCCTTACTGCCTGTAAACACACAGTCCAGTTCAAAGTGAATGAGGGCAGGCCTTACTGCCTGTAAACACACAGTCCAGTTCAAAGTGAATGAGGGCAGGCCTTACTGCCTGTAAACGCACAGTCCAGTTCAAAGTGAATGATGGCAGGCCTTACTGCCTGTAAACAGTCCAGTTCAAAGTAAATGATGGCAGGCCTTACTGCCTGTAAACACACAGTCCAGTTCAAAGTGAATGACTGCAGGCCTTACTGCCTGTACATACACAATCCAGTTCAAAGTGAATGATGGCAGGCCTTACTGCCTGTAAACACACAGTCCAGTTCAAAGTGAATGACGGCAAGCCTTAGTGGAAAATGGCTTGTTTGCATGAAGGCCAACTGAAGCCCTGATGGGCTATGGCACACCAGTCTGCGTAGACTCCACTCCTGTACGAAATAAATGTCATCTACTGCAGTGTCTATAAATTGTCAAAACGCACGGCCGCTTTCCCTCTCTATATTGCTCTAGAATTTTCACAAATGCCTTAGTATATGTAATTCCCAAATATTCTAAGAATTTATGAAAACATCTAAGTGATCGCTAGCTAGGGAAAAAAATGAATAAAATGCATACTACCGGTAAGTATCATTCTTCCTGGGAGTGGATATGAACAGATTATATGTCATGTTGCTAAAACGCTATCAGTTACACTTTAACGTCAACCCTGAACTGAATTCTCATTTTAATATGTTGAAACTACTCCATTTAAAAGATTTTTATCTCAAGAAACATTGAACATATAATATTCAAATCATAGTGTAAAAGCAGGTGAGCTGGTTCTACTCTTTTTGACAATTTTCTGTTTTTTATTGTGGTAGAAAACTGAGCGTGTCAAGCATTACACATCAACCCTGTTAACCATAGAATGATAGGATGGAAATGTTAACAATTTACATTTTTAAGTGACGCTGGCATTTAAATGGTCCCTCCCTGTTGCAGACAATAAGCTTCCATTTCCCCTCTCACAAGGGGATTTATGTATGATTTTAGATGAAAAAATGAATCCTGTTAAGTTCAACCCTGTTACTTTAATGGAACTTAATACTGTACGTTTTATTAAAGGATGTGAAATGATATACAGTACCAGTCAAAATTCTGGACACACCCACTCATTCCAGAGTTATTATTTTCTTTATTTTTTACTATTATCTACATTGTAGAATAATAGTGAAGATATCAAACCTATGAAATAACACATATAGAATAATGTAGTTAAGGAAAAGAAGCCAAGTGCTCAGCATATGTGAGAACTCCACATATGTGGTTAAGAGAATGCCAAGAGTGTGCCAAGCTGTCATCAAAGCAAAGGGTGGCTACTTTGAAGAATCTCAAATATAAGAACCCTATGGTCACTCTGACAGAGCTCCAGAGTTCCTCTGTGGAGATGGAGAACCTTCCAGGTGACTACCTCATGAAGCTGTTTGAGAGAATGCCAAGAGTGTGCCAAGCTGTCATCAAAGCAAAGGGTGGCTACTTTGAAGAATCTCAAATATAAAAATGTTGAATTTTTTTTGTTTTTTTTAATTATAAAAACCCTTGAATATGTAGGTGTCCAAAATTGACTGGTACTGTATTTACATTTTGTTTTTACTAAGTTACACAGTCCAAAATATACTCTTTCGTGAAATGACTCAATTACTAGGAGGACCCAGAGTTATTTGTAATCTTACCTCAGTGACTGACCATCTTGTGTGTGTGTGTGTGTGTGTGTGTGTGTGTGTGTGTGTGTGTGAGTCTCACCTCGTTGCCTGACCATCTCTTGTCTCCACTGTCCACGCTGTTGAAGCCAGAGTCCAACGCTCCGTACGGCCGGCCAGGGTACAGCTCCTCCACACTAAGAGTACAGAAGACCAACTTTAAGACAAAGACCTGGGTCAAAACACAATGTCAAATGCATTCAAACAGTTGAGTTGTGCTTGGTTTCATGATTTAATCCCTGCATAAAACACATCAAACTATACATATCTACAGTATACACATATCAATTACACAATACGAAAAGCAAACACACCAAAACACAAGCGTATGAAAACAAAGCAATTTAGTGAGTTGAAGAACAACGTAAGTGTCACAAGTGTAAACGCCAAGCTAAATGAAGGAAGAACTTGACCCAGGTACGGAGTGGAGTGTGTCTAGGAGGAGTGGACATGTCTCTCTGTAATAGTATGGGGACGGGGCCTGCATCTATATGTGAGGAAGGGTGTGTGTCTAGGAGGAGTGGACATGTCTCTCTGTAATAGTATGGGGGCGGGGCCTGCATCTATATGTGAGGAAGGGTGTGTGTCTAGGAGGAGTGGACATGTCTCTCTGTAATAGTATGGGGACGGGGCCTGCATCTATATGTGAGGAAGGGTGTGTGTCTAGGAGGAGTGGATATGTCTCTCTGTAACAGTATGGGGACGGGGCCTGCATCTATATGTGAGGAAGGGTGTGTGTCTAGGAGGAGTGGATATGTCTCTCTGTAATAGTATGGGGACGGGGCCTGCATCTATATGTGAGGAAGGGTGTGTGTCTAGGAGGAGTGGGCATGTCTCCCTGTAATAGTATGGGGGCGGGGCCTGCATCTATATGTGAGGAAGGGTGTGTGTCTTGGAGGAGTGGACATGTCTCTCTGTAATAGTATGGGGACGGGGCCTGCATCTATATGTGCGGAAGGGTGTGTGTCTAGGAGTGGATATGTCTCTCTGTAATAGTATGGGGACGGGGCCTGCATCTATATGTGAGGAAGGGTGTGTGTCTAGGAGGAGTGGATATGTCTCTCTGTATTAGTATGGGAATAGTATCATGTGACTGTGGAGGAGGAAAGGTATGTAAAACTGTATGATAGTAGCAATGCAGGTCTGGATGAATAGAAACCTGTGAGTTGCGTGGTAAGCCTACCTGTAGAAAACCGTAGTGAAATGCTTTGCAAAAGAAAATTATATGCAAGGAAATTGAGAGTTTGTCATTAGACAAATTCACGTTGGGCCATCCCTGTTTTGCCCAGCTTGGTTTCTAGTAAATACACCACTGGGATCCAATGAGGATGTTTTGTACATCTGGGTGGTGTGAGCAAGGTTATGGTACATCCCCTTCTCAACTCAATGGATGAACTCCCTTTATCAGCTGCTCTCCTTCCGTAAACTCCACCCAACCGCTCCTTCTTTCTACCTCTAGTTCTTACCACTCCCTCACTTCCTCTGTATCTCAAAACTCTGGACCGTGTCCAGTAGAGTACCTTTGAACATTTACAGAGGGCTCAGAGAGCAAGAGACATTGTAGAGCAGAACAGATCAATATATATAGAGCAGAACAGACCCATATATAAATATAAATTGATGCAAGCAGAGAGGCTGAAAGAAAAAGACAGGAGCAGGGAGATGCAGAGGAGAGAGTGCCCCCTCTTTCTGCCTCCCTCCAGCTGCACCTCTGCACACAGCTGCTTCCAGGGCATTATTAATGGCAGTGGCAGCGTGTGTATGTCTCACCAGGATCCGAAGGCAAGGGGTCTCCTGTCGTAGTCTGGGAGCTCAGGTGTAGTCTTGCTGGCCTCATTGTTCAGATACTTAAATATATGGATCATCCCCTTTATACAAATCTGGGAATGACAGGGAAAGAAACACATGGTAGACAATAGAAGGAACAGTTTGACTAAGATATATTAACACGTGTGGTGCAGGTCATAATTCTATAATCAGGCTGAGAGGTTAAGTGTTTACTAGTCACTGGCGAGGAGCAAAAGGTGTATTTGTATCGTGGTGAATGGATAGTTAGTGTGTGTTACCTGTGCGGGTGGGTTCTGTAGGGGGTTGTTGTCCAGCACGATGCTCTGTAGGTGACGCAGGTTGCGGTAACACACAGGGATGGATGTCACCTTGTTACAAGAAAAGTCCAGACGCACCAATGGCAACGCAGCCAGCTCTGTATGGACATAAAACACAGCTTAACGATAAACCCTTATAGCTGATGTTATCGCCCAGCAAAAATCTGATTAGTAAAATAAAACATCCGTCTGTTTAAGCAAGAGAGATGGTTTTTTTGCACAACCAACTTCTGTCTATAGCGTCTGAACAGTTTGTGCTACACACAAATATGACCCCTCTAATGAATGGTGTTTTCCTCTAGGATGCCCACAACTCGTCTGAAGGGAGCCAGGTACCAGGTGTGTGTTGACCAGAGTGGACATGACGTCAGGCCAGGCGGTTGAGTGTGTGTTGACCAGAGTGGACACGACGTCAGGCCAGGTGGATGAGTGTGTGTTGGCCAGAGTGGATACGACGTCAGGCCAGGTGGTTGAGTGTGTGTGTTTATTGTATTCTTTTTTACCTTTATTTTACCGGGCAAGTCAGTTAAGAACAAATTCTTGTTTTCAATGACGGACTAGGAACAGTGGGTTAACTGCCTTCTTCAGGGGCAGAATGACAGATTTTCACCTTGTCAGCTCGGGGATTTGATCTTGCAAACTTTCGGTGACTAGTCCAACGGTCTACCCACAAGGCTACCTGCCGCCCGTGTGTGTGTGTGTGTGTGTGTGTGTGTGTGTGTGTGTGTGTGTGTGTTGACCTGGGGGCAAGCGGGCCAGGTGGTTGCGGCGGATGTTGAGGTCTCGCAGCGAGTCCAGTCGACCAACCTGAGGAGGGAGTGTCTGGATATCATTACAACTCACGTCCTGGAGAGAGGGATGAGGAGAGAAAAGGAGAGGAAAAGGATGGCCTGGTTAAACGGTAATCAAACCACAGGGAAAAAAACGGGCAATTCAACATGGTGGTTTTGACATTGGAAAACATCACACGGCCAGATACCCACAGCCAATTAAGCCGTGTGTGTGTGTGTGTGTGTGTGTCTGTACTGACCAGTTCTGTGAGCTGTCGTAGTTGGCCCAGCTCTTCGGGAAGGGAGACCAGCTTGTTGTTACAAGCGATCAGGACCTTCAACGGCAGACTGCACACCGGGCTGGGCAGGGTCGACAACTGGTTCCGACTGGAATCCGGATTAAAGAGAAAGAAAGACACAGAGAAAGACAGGAGAGAAAATTGAAGTGGTGTTTTTGACTAAAGCCTTGGTAAATTCATGTCTCCATTCAAATTCAAATAATTGTGATGGTGGATGTTTTTATGTGTCCTGGCAAGACGGTGAATGTTACTGAATATCAGCAAAACAAAGGAAGTCACTCTGTTCAACAATGCTCTCGACATTCTGTTGCCACTGTCTGGGAAACAGGTTACTGTTACAGACCAAGAAGCCTCGCGTCTCAATCCTGTTCATCTGATACGCTGTGGCTTTTCTCTATGCCCAAAACAGATCAGCGCTTTCATTTGATGAATGAACATGGGTGTCTTCCCAAATGGCACCCTATTCCCTATTTAGTGCAAATATAGTGTATGATATAAGGAATAGGATGCCTTTGGGATGTTGAGCATCTGTTTTAGGCATCACACATTTTTACATGGGTGAACGTAGCATGCATGCATGGGCCGTCTTTCTATGGTTTGACTTCAAGTGGCATGTCAAATTTGTAAATAGATATGTACATCTGTATTTACTCTACTGTGTGCGTGTATCACCATATGCTCAAGTGTGTGACGGCCTGTGTGTGTGTGTGTGTGTGTGTGTGTGTGTGTGTGTGTGTGTCAGAGGTAGAAAAAAGTACTCTCACATACTTGAGTAAAAGTAAAAGCTATACAACATCAAATTCCTTATATTAAGCAAACCAGACAGCGCAATTTTTTTATTTCACGTTTTAAAATCACCCATGTCTCTACTCAATTCTAATTTGTCTATTTCGTTGTGCGTTGATTGTTGGGGAAAAACTGGTCTACTGTAGGCTACACTACTTTCTTCAACGTCAACATTCCTTCAGAATACTTAGCTGGCTAGCAAGGCCATCAGACTGTTAAACAGCCATCACGAGCACAGAGAGGCTGCTGCCTACATGCAGACTTGAAATCACTGGCCACTTTAATCATGTTTACATATCTTGAATTACTCACCTCATATGTATATACTGAATTGTATACTATCTATTGCATCTTAGCCTATTGCTCATCCATATATTTATATATTATTATTCCATTCCTTTACTTAGATGTGTGTGTACTAGGTTGTTGTTGTGAAACTGTTAGATATTTCTTTTTAGATATTACTGCATTGTCGGAACTAGAAGCACAAGCATTACGCTACACTCGCATTAACATCTGCTAACCATGTGTACGTGACCAATAACATCCGATATGATTTTGAAGAGAATATGTCACTCAAAAAGTATCAAAAAAGGTGGATAATAAAAATGGAAGTTTCAGGGAAGAATGGACAGAAAAGCATTAATCTTACCATCTTTCTCCAATGCCAAGCCAGCGTGTCTAATTTGCAATTAAAATGTTGCTGTATGCAAAGAATTCAATCTCAGACGTTAGAATGAATCTAAGCATGGTCCTTTCAAAGTGGTCTTCCCGCGCTAGACAGAGGCCCGACGCGGAAGCATTGAAGTGTTAACTTCACGCTACAAACACAGCAGCAGAATTCTCCTTCGTGGCCTGACCCAACAACAGGAGGTCACAAGTGCCTTCCTAAAAGCGTCCTGGGTTCTAACCAAACACAACATGCCCTTCACAGACGCGGAGGTATTTAAACAGTGCATAGCGACAGTTTGAGGAAATGGCTAACCACACGTCTATGGACAGCATAATTGCGCCTGTCAAACAGATGGCCGTCGGTGTCAACTGCCGGCCTCCTCGTCCATGCACAGGCGGATAATGTGTACAGGATTGTTTTGGAGGGGCTGTCAGGCTGAGCATTTTTCCCTGGCTATTGATGAGAGTACTGACAACACCAATTTAGCACAGTTGTGTGTGTGTGTGTGTGTGTTAACGCAGCATAGCCTGTCATTCAAAAAAAGTACAGTTTGTGGTCACCGATGGGGCTCTGCTATGGTGGGCAGACACAGGGGCCTGGTCAAGGAAATCAAGGCTGAAGGAAATCCCCCCCCCCCCCCAAATGAATGTGAATGGCTTGCAATGTCTCAACCATCAGAGTGTGCGCTGTGAGCGACTAAACCGGGAGCTAAAAGATCTGATGGATAAAGTCATGCGCATAATCAACTTTGTCAGGGAGACATCAGGCACCCAACATAGTATTTTCCGTAAGCTTGTGACAGAATCATAGGACACCCACAATCTCCTGCTTCACAACGACGTGCACTGGCTGAGCAAAGGAAAAGCGCTGGAGCGGTTCTGTGAGCTGCATGACCAGGTCGTGGTTTTCTTCAGAAAAAGCTAAATGAGAGGAGCAGTTGACCACCTCCGTATTCTGCATGTTTGGCAATTCAAACTGAGCATATTGAACATCGAAACAAATCAGCGATGCGCTCCGGAGTGCCAAGTCCGTGTGTGCATTTTGGGTGTCATGCTCAGATGAATACAGCACAATAAAGTAACTTGCATTTTATGTGCTAACAATGTTTGGATCGACTTACACCTGCGAGTCCTCCTTTCCCTCTATGAATGCAATATAGACTCACGACAGGAACCGGCTTTCACATAAGTCAATCAAGGCCTACTTGCGTATTAAAATTACATCCATCTCACCCGACATCCACAAGATGGTGTCGTAAATTCAGTGGCCTATATGACGGTAGGTAGTAAATACTAACATTGTTGTGATTGCTTATACAGGGCTATTAAGGTAATAATTTTCTGTTCTGTTTTTACAGGAGCAGGCGATCCCCACATTCAGACAACGGCTTTTATTCTTTAAATTATTGTAGGATGCTACATTTTTGGCCAGTTGCTATTATAAGTAGGCCACCTAATATATATATTTTTAAACACCTCTATTAGGCCATTTTCTTTTCTTGTGAATGTTTCTGTTAAGCCTCATAACGGTCTGCGGTAGGCCAAGTTATTTTATATAGGCCAAGAATCTGAGAAAAGAGACGCCAATTAAGCCGCCTTGTTGTTTGTCAAGTCGAATAAAGATTATTGTTGAAATGAATTGCCTGACTGGTCTCCATCTGTTGCTGTGCAACACTTGCACAGCAACACAGCTATATGTTCAGCACCAGGCGCTGTTCACCCATTGATTGCAGCTTTACGTTTCAGCACAAAATTGTATGCTGCCTGCTTTATTACTTGACTGTCTGCATTCTCTCTTCTCATGAATAAAGCGTAAACGTAACTTTTGCATTATTTAGGGATACTCTGCTCCACACTATACTAGCTTATTTTGTCATGAACTGAAATTAGGCAAACTGTTCCAAGTTTTAGCAACCAGGAAATGGCGGAGCAATTTCTACATCGTGCAACTAAGTATTTTACACCACTGGTGTGTGTGTGTGCACGCCCATTACCTTATGTTCAGGTAGGTGAGGGCCTGGAGATTGAGAAGACTCTCAGGCAGCGAGCGCAGGCAGTTCTGGTAGAGCTGCAGGTGTTCCAAAGAGACAAACATACACACCTCCACGGGCAGCTCTGGCAGACGGTTACGGGACAGGTCTAAACAAGGAGAGAGAGACGTAGATGTCATGCCACAGTTTATTTCATTCATTTATTTCACCCTTTATTTAATCACATGAGTTGTTTTGTGTTCAAACCTTTAGGTGTCCTCACGTTGGGGCAGTTTGACAGACATTTTCTATTGCAACCCTTATTTTACCAAGTTGGTTGAGACATTCTAAATGTACTGCCATCTTGGGGGCAGGCAAGGATGGCTTCTGGCCAGGATGGCAAGAAAGGCTGTGTTGGGGATGTGGCCAGGGTTGTATTCACTAGGTACCAAATGGAAGAAAGCGTACTGAAATGGAGTGATTACTTGAACTAATGAATAAAACCCAGGACATCAGGGCCCAACCCCTACGACATGTGCCAAGGGATATGTAAGAACATTGGTTGTATTCTCAACTGAAGGATGGCACCATTTACAGGGCAGTATTCCCAGTGACTCTTGGGGAAACCCTAAACAGCACCTACATTATTACCATGTGTTCTGTAGGCCTAAATGGTCCCTAATGAAGTGTTTTTCCCTCAACAACCTACACACAAATATATATTTAGATAAAAACAATTATAAAAATATCACATTTATGTAAGTATTCAGACCCTTTACTCAGTACTTTGTTGAAGCACCCTTGGTAGCGATTACAGCATCGAGTCTTTTTGGATATGACACTACAAGCCTGGCACACCTGTATTTGGGGGGTTTCTCCCTTTGTTCTCTGCAGATCCTCTTAAGCTCTGTCAGGTTCGACGGGGAGCATCGCTGCACAGATATTTTCAGGTCTCTCCAGAGATGTTGGATCGGGTTCAAATCAGGGCTCTGGCTGGGCCCCTCAAGGACATTCAGAGACGTGTCCTGAAGCCAGTCCTGCATTCTCTTGGTTGTGTGCTTAGGGTTGTTGTCCTGTTGAAAGGTGAACTTTTCTCACAGTCTGAGGTCCTGAGCACCCTGGAGCAGGTTTTCATCAAGGCTCTCTATACTTTGCTCCGTTCATCTTTCCCTCGATCCTGACTCGTCTCCCAGTCACTGCCACTGAAAAACATCCCCACAGCATGATGCCACCACCACAATGCTTCAACGTAGAGATGGTGCCAGGTTTCCTCCAGACGTGACGCTTGGTATTCAGACTAAAGAGTTCAATCTTGGTTTCATCAGAGCAGAGAATCTTGTTTCTCATGGTCTGAGAATCCTTTGGGGGCCTTTTGGCAAACTCAAAGCGGGCTGTCATGTGCCTTTTATTGAGGGGTGTCTTCCGTCTGGCCACGCTACCATAAAGGCCTGATTGGTGGAGTGCTGCAGAGAAGGTTGTCCTTCTGGAAGGTCCTCCCATCTCCACAGAGGAACTCAAGAGCTCTGTCAGAGTGACCATCAGGCTCTTGGTAACCTCCCTGACCAAGGCCCTTCACCGATTGCTCAGTTTGGCGAGGCGGTCAGCTCTAGGAAGAGTCTTGGTGGTTCCAAACTTCTTCCATTTAAGAACAATAGAGGCCACTGTGTTCTTGGGGACCTTCAATGCGGCAGACATTATTTGGTACCCTTCTCTAGATCTGTGCCTCGACACAATCCTGTCTCGGAGCTCTACGGACAATTCCCTCATCCTCATGGTTTGGTTTTTGCTCTGACATGTACTGTCAACTGTGGGACTTATATAGACTATAAGTCAGACGATTAATTGGAATGGCCGATTAATTAGGGCCAATTTCAAGTTTTCATAACAAATCGGCGACTACATTGCATTCCACGAGACTGCGTGGCAGGCTGACTACCTGTTATGCGAGTGTAGCAAGGAGCCAAGGTAAGTTGCTGGCTAGCATTAAACTTATCTTATAAAAAACAATCAATCTTCACATAATCACTAGTTAACTACACGTGGTTGATGATATTACTAGGTTAACTAGCTTGTCCTGCGTTGCATATAATCAATGCGGTGCCTGTTAATTTATCATCAAATCACAGCAGACCTCAAACGGGGGATGATATAACAAAAGTGCATCCGCAATCGTTGCACGAATGTACCTAACTATCAACATCAATGCCTTTCTTAAAATCAATACACAGAAGTGTATTTGAAACTTTCAAAGTTCTTGAAATGCTCCACATTGATTGACCTTCATGTCTTAAAGTAATGATGGACTGTCGTTTGTCTTTGCTTATTTGAGTTATACGGCTATATTCCGTATACCACCCCTACCTTGTCACAACACAACTGATTGGCTCAAATGCATTAAAAGGAGGGGGGGGTTCTTCCTGGGGCATACATACATGTTTTTTTTTTTTTTTTGCAGTGGCAGCTTCGATGTCACCGCCGGTAAATGCATATAGGGGAAACACACGGTTATTGTGACCACTTCACCATATTATCATGCAGTTTATACATAAACGGTTCCAAGAATTGGCTTGCATCTAGTCACTAACTTAGCCAACAGAGTGGAACTGTAGGGGGTAGGCCAGCTAATGTTTTGGCGATTGAGGGTGGGAAATAGGGAATGGGGATGTTGCTTTCCCATTCCCAAGCGTATGCCTTTATTTTCTCCACTGCTAATTGTGAAGTAATGCTGTGATAAGATCTCCAGCATTCACCTCTAGTTCTCTTCGACAGCAGTAGTCATTACAGTTCTTTTAATAAACCACTCATTCTGACAATGTGTTTTATTTGGTGTCCAAAATATCTGTGTGACCAGGACTTTCATTTTAGGAGCATATTGCGCCTAGGAAAGAAATCTCCCAGATAATAATTGTTGTAATGATAAGGCTTCATTGTACTGTTGTGTCCCAGTGCACTAGAGAAAAAGCGAGTGCAGATTTGTTAACGTCATTACTACATATGACTGCTTTTAATAATCAAATGTATTTACAGGGTTACATATTAGTTTCCAGGGCACAACATGTGCTTCAGAAGTATCTAGAATTCAGATAGGCCAAATATAGGCTGTATCACAAACCCCCAAAAAGTATGGTGCTCCTAAATTTCATGTGGTGGTCCTAACTGTGTGTCAGACATTCCTGCCTAATAATAACATAACTAAAAATAAATGCAAACGCTAATACAAAAACAGTCTGATGTCACCCATCCTGCAAATATAAGGAACTCCTTTGAAGCTATTGGTGCTGTAAGCTGAAGCATATAGCATGCTAGCCGCTAAAAACCATGAGGCCTAAATCAGTCATGTGCATCTTGTTTTCTGGTTGTAGGCCTAAACGTTGTTTTGGATAGGTCATCTGACTTTGCTAAGTGCGTACCGTCATGCGTGTCATCGGTTTTCTGTATAACATCTCTCGTGTCTCAATGGAGCATTCAATGAATCATCATTCAAAAACGTAGTTTTGGGCCTCATCGTGCTTTGTTATTGTACAACTTTGTGGTCGACTTCTTAACTGTAGGATATATCTGACTCCAGTCAACTCCTGGGATACTGGCCTTCTAGGTAGAGTTCCTCCGTCCATTGTCTGTGTTCTTTATCCCATCTTAATCTTTTATTTTTATTGGCCAGTCTGAGATATGGCTTTTTCTTTGCAACTCTGCCTAGAAGGCCAGCATCCCGGAGTCGCCTCTTCACTGTTGATGTTGAGACTGGTGTTTTGTGGGTACTATTTAATGAAGCTGCCAGTTGAGGACTTGCGAGGAGTCTGTTTCTCAAACTAGACACTAATGTACTTGTCCTCTTGCTCAGTTGTGCACCGGGGCCTCCCACTCCTCTTTCTATTATGGTTAGAGCCAGTTTGCACCGTTCTCTGAAGGGAGAAGTACACAGCGTTGTACAAGATCTTCAATTTCTTGGCAATTTCTCGCATGGAATAGCCTTCCTTTCTCAGAACAAGAATAGACTGACGAGTTTCAGAAGAAAGTACTTTGTTTCTGGCCATTTTGAGCCTGTAATCAAACCCACAAATGCTGATGCTCCAGATACTCAACTAGTCTAAAGAAGGCCAGTTGTATTGCTTCTTTAATCAGAACAACAGTTTTCAGCTGTGCTAACATAATTGCAAAAGGGTTTTCTAATGATCAATTAGCCTTTTAAAATTTTAAACTTGGATTAGCTAACACAACGTGCCATTGGAACACAGGAGTGATGGTTGCTGATAATGGGCCTCTGTACGCCTATTTAGATATTCCATTAAAAATCAGCAGTTTCCAGCTATAATAGTTATTCACAACATCTGCACTTTATTTCTGATCAATTTGCAAAAAAAGTGTTTTTCTTTCAAAACAAGAACATTTCTAAGTGACCCCAAACTTTTGAACGGTAGTATATAGATATACACATACACACACAGTACATTAGGAAAGTATTCAGGTCTTTTATCCACATTTTGTTACCTTATAGCCTTTTTCTAAAAGTGGATAAAAATAACAAATCATTCTCAATCTACACACATACCCCATAATGACGAAGCAAAAACAGGCTAGAAATTCTTGCAAATGTAAAAAATAAAATAAAAACTTATGTAAATGTGATATTTCCAGGTTAAGTCCCTTTACTCAGTGCTTTGTTGAAGCACTTTTGGCAGCGACTAAAGCCTCGAGATTGATGAGGAAAAAATGTAATTTAATACATTTTAGATCAAGGCTGTAACGTAACAAAATGTGGAAAAAGTCAAGGGGTCTGAATACTTTCCAAATGCACTGTATTGATGAAGCCGGTGACTGAGGTGGTATACTCAGGGCCGTTGGATGAATACCAGAACATATTCCATTCTGTGCTCGCAAAACAGTCATGTAGCATGGCATCCGCATCATCAGACCACTTCCATATTGAGCAAGTCACTGGTACTTCCTGCTTCAGTTTTTGCTTGTAAGCAAGAACCAGGAGAACGGCCAGATTTGCCAAATGGAGGGCAAGGGAGAGCTTTGTACGAGTGCGTCTCTGTGTATGGAGTAAAGGTGGTCTAGATTTTTTTCCACTCTGGTTGCATGTGACATGCTGGAAGAAATGAGATGAAACAGATTTAAGTTTGAACGTACTAAAAAGTCCCCAGCAACTAGTCCTCAGCTTGTTGAGTTTCGGTCTTACTGCCAGCATCGATTTGTGGAGGTAAATAGACAGCTACGAATAATATAAATAAAAAGTCTGTTAGATAGTGTGGTCTTCAGCTTATCATGAGGTACTCTACCTGAGGCGAGCAATACCACCCTGATCTCCGCCCCCTGTATTAAGGTATTTTTCTTCACTAGAATGACTGGGATTTGGGCCTGGGCTTGAGGAAGCAGTATATCCTTCGCGTCGGACTCATAAAAAAAAGAATCTGTCCAGTTCGAGGTGAATAGTCGCTGTACTGATATCCAGAAGCTCTTTGGTCATAAGCTACGGTAGGAGCAACATTATGTACAAAACCAAATCAAATTGTATTGTCACATGCACCAAATACAACAGGTGCAGTGAAAACTTAATGAAATGCTTACTTATAAGCCCCTAACCATCAATGCAGTTTAAAATAAAAAGATAAAGATGGATAAGAATAAGAAATAAAAGTAACAAGTAATTAAAGAGCAGCAGTAAAATAACAATAGTGAGACTATATACGGGGGGGTACCGGGAAAAAAGAGTCAGTGTCCAGGGGCACCGGTTAGTTGAGGTAATATGTACGTGTAGGTAGAGTTATTAAAGTGACTATGCATAGATGATAACAGAGAGTAGCAGCGGTGCAAAAGAGGCGGAGAATGCAAATAGTCTGGGTAGCCATTTGATTAGGTGTTCAGGGGTCTTATGGCCTCTTGGACCTAGATTTGGCGCTCCGGTACCGCTTGCCGTGCGGTAGCGAATAGTCTATGACTAGGGTGGCTGGTGTCTGACAATGTTTAGGGCCTTCCTCTGACATCGCCTGGTATAGAGGTTCTGGATGGCAGGAAGAAAGGACTAGTAATGGTAGTGCGAACGGCAAGGTACCTCTGTGGTGCCTTGGGGTCGGAGGCCGAGCAGGTACCATACCAGGGAGTGATGCAACCCATCAGGAGGCTCTCGATGGTGCAGCTGTAGAACCTTTTGAGGATCTGAGGACCCATGCCAAATCTTTTCAGTCTCCTGAGGGGGAATAGGCTTTGTCGAGCCCGCTTCACGACTGTCGTGGTGTGCTTGTACCATGTTAGTTTGTTGGTGATGTGGACACCAAAGGAACTTGAAGCGCTTACCTGCTCCACTGCAGCTCCATCGTTGAGAATGGGGTCGTGCTCGGTCCTCTTTTTCCTGTAGTCCACAATCATCTCCTTTGTCTTGATCACGTTGAGGGAAAGGTTGTTGTCCTGGTACCACACGGCTAGGTCTCTGACCCCCTTCCTATAGGCTATCAGGCTTACCACTGCTGAATACTCGGAAGACTTAACAATGGTGTTGGAGTCGTGCATGGCCATGCAATCAGGAGTGAACAGGGAGTACAGGAGGTGACTGAGCACGCACACCTGAGGAGCCCCTGTGTTGAGGAGCAGTGTGGCGGATGTGTTGTTACCTACCCTTACCATCTGGGGGCGGCCCGTCAGGAAGTCCAGGATCCAGTTGCAGAGAGAGGTGTTTAGTCCCAGGGTCCTTAGATTATTGATGAGCTATGAGGGCACTATGGTGTTGAACGCTGAGCTGTAGTCAATGAATAGCATTCTCACACAGCTATTCCTTTTGTCCAGGTGGGAAAGGGCAGTGTGGAGTGCAATATAGTTTGCAGATTGGATCTGTTGGGGCGGTATGCAAATTGGAGTGGGTCTAGGGTTTCTGGGAAATGGTGTTAATGTGACCAGCCTTTCAAAGCAGTTCATGGCTACAGACGTGAGTGCTACGGGTCGGTAGTCGTTTTGGCAGGTTACCTTAGTGTTCTTGGGCACAGGCACTACGGTCTATTCCTAACGGCCGTAATTAATTTGACAGAATTGTACATAATTATGACATAACATTGAAGGTTGTGCAGTGTAACAGCAATATTTAGACTTAGGGATGCCACCCTAAAGATAAAATAAGGAACGGTTCCGTATTTCACTGAAAGAATAAACGTTTTGTTTTCGAAATGATAGTTTCCAGATTCGACCATATTAATGACCAAAGGCTCATATTTGTGTGTTATTATGTTAGAATTAAGTCTATGATTTGATATTTGATAGAGCAGTCTGACTGAGCGGTGGTAGGCTGCAGCAGGCTCGTAAGCATTCATTCAAACAGCACTTTCGTGCATTTGCCAGCGGCTCTTCACAATTCTTCAAGCATTGAGCTGTTTATGACTTCAAGCATATCAACTCCGGAGATTAGGCTGGTGTAACCGATGTGAAATGGCCAGCTAGTTAGCAGGGTACGTGCTAATAGCGTTTCAAATGTCACTCGCTCTGAGACTTGGAGTGGTTGTTCCCCTTGCTCTGCATGGGTAACGCTGCTTCGAGGGTGGCTGTTGTCGATGTGTTCCTGGTTCGAGCCCAGGTAGCGGCGAGGAGAGGGATGGAAGCTATACTGTTACACTGGCAATACTAAAGTGCCTATAAGAACATCCAATAGTCAAAGGTATATGAAATACAAATCGTAGAGAGAGAAATAGTTGTATAATTCCTATAATAACTACAACCTAAAACTTCTTACCTGGGAATATTGAAGACTCATGTTAAGAGGAACCACCAACTTTCATATGTTCTCATGTTCTGAGCAAGGAACTAAAGCGGTAGCTTTTTTACATGGCACATATTGCACTTTTACTTTCTTCTCCACCACTTAGTTTTTGCATTATTTAAACCAAATTGAACATGTTTCATTATTTATTTGAGGCTAAATTGATATTATTGATGTATTATATTAAGTTAAAATAAGTGTCCATTCAGTATTGTTGTAATTGTCATTATTACAAATAAATAAAAAAAATTAAGAATTTGGCCGATTAATCGGTATGGGCTTCTTTCGGTCCTCCAATAAATCGATATCAATGAAAAAAAAATCATAAAATCGGTCGACTTCTAGTCTACAGCTTCTCATGAGATACTATACCTCAGGACTTCCTTAGACATCGTGCACCAGCAGTTTTTTTTTTTTTTACAAAAACACATAGTCCGCCGCCCCTCGTCTTACCAGACGCCGCTGTCCTGCGGATACAGCGTATAACCAGCCAGCTGTATGTTGATAGTGTCGTCTTTCAGCCACGTCTCAGTGAAGCATAAGATGTTAAAGTTTTGAATGTCCCGTTGATAGTTTAATCTTCCGCGTAGGCCATCTATTTTATTGTCCAAAGATTGCACGTATGCTTGCAGAATGGAAGGAAGTGTGGGTTCTTTCAATCGCCTACAAATTATCAGAAGGCAATCCAAGGAAAACATGGATTCTGCCAGTCTGTGGATAGTAATCGCAGTCCTGATGTACAGAAGTTATTTTTGGTCATAAGAGACGGTAGCGGGAACTTTATGTTCAAAATAAGATACAAATAAGTCACAATGTGAAAAAACAAACAAAATAGCACAGTTGGTTTGGAGCCCTTAAAAATGGCAGCCATCCCCTTCTGCGCCATTATCCTACCAGTGCGCCTGGGCCAGATTAATTGAATAGAACGTGTGTTCCCATTCAAGACAATGATGGCATAATGGGTGGCCTGCCGGTCATTGAATGTACCCATAGAAGAAAAGCAGGAAGTAACAGCAGGAAGAGTACCCATCAATCTGTTCCGTGAATTGTTGAATGAACTCAAATTACATTACAAAAAATACATTCCATTGAATCAGTTAGCATCATTTGAATGAAACTTCTACATTACCATGGAAATGACTGCATCACGAACAGCAAGCGGCACCAAGTCTGAAAACAACAGGACCCTGAACAGCTTCTAACTTCAAGCCATAAGCCTGCTAATTAGTCGTTTTTTTTCTTCTTTTTTTTAAATAGCTACTCGGACGCTCTGCATTGACCCTTTTTGCACCAACTTTTTTTATTCATCACATACGCAGCTGTTACTGTTAACAATTTAAAAGGGAGGTATATATTGTGAATCACTAATAAGTTAGAAAATAATTGTAAAAATTGTAAAATTTTGTAAAATTTTTTTAGATACGTAGGCCATATCGCCCTGCATATAGCTCTGGGCTCCCGGGTGACGCAGCAGTCTAACCATCACGTGCATGATGATGTTGTACCCCCACACCAGACACGATCAGGACACGCAGCTTGAAATATCAAAACAAACTGAGCCATTTATATTAATTTGAAGAAAGGTCGAAAAGCATTAAACATTTATGGTAAGTTTTTAAAACATTAATGGTAATTTAGCTAGCTAGCTGTTGCTAGGTCATTTGTCCTGGGCTATAAACATAGGGTTATTATTTATCCTGAAATGCACTAGGTCCTCTACTCCGACGATAAAACAGTAAACCAAATTAGTTCCCGACTGGAGTGTGGACCTAAATTCACCACCCACGTGGGTATATACTCCTAAAAACCAATGCTGGGAAAGGCCGGATTTGCAACGTGTTGAGTGTCACAAATATAATACATTTCTATTTTAGAGCCTGGCCACACAGACGCTCGCTGACGTGGGCGAGCAGTGTGGGTGCAATGATTGAATAACATGTATACATTTATTTTGCAACGCTTGTGGACGCGATGTGTCCGATCTGGTCAGCATGTTAGGCACTGCATCTCAGTTTGAGGCTTTACTACAGACCCTGGTTCGATTCCAGGCTGTATCAGAACCGGCCATAAATTGGGAGTCCCATAGGGCAGCGCACAATTGGCCCAGCGTTGTCTGGGTTAGGGTTTGGTCAGGGTAGGCAGTCATTGTAAATAATATTTTTTTCTTAGCCGACTAGCTAAGTTTAAAAAATAAATAAATAAATTTATAAAAAAACAGTACATATTAAGCTGAAAAAAAATCTTGGTCTTCCCGAGTCTTTTCTTCTGACCAATCAATTGTCCAACATTTTTCCATTTATAGGACACACCCTATGCTTTTTAAATACAATTCTCTATACTGAAAAAAAACTATAAAACAGAAAACGTAACCATTAAAGATTTTGCTGAGTTACAGCTCATATAAAGAAATGAGTCAATTAAAATTCATTCATTAGGCCCAAATCTATGGATTTCACATGACTGGGCAGTGGCACAGTGTGAGGGAGTAGGGCCCAGCCACTGAATAAGTTTGTATCCACAAAAGGGCTTTATTACAGACAGAAATATACCTCCACACCCCAACTTTCCTCCCTCTGATGATTCTACAGGTGAGGAAGCCAGATTTGGAGGTCCTGGGCTGGTATGGTTACACATGGTCAGCGGTTGTGAGCCTGGTTGGATGTACTGCCAAATTCACTAAAATGAAGTTGGAGGCGGCTTGTGATAGAGAAAGTAACATTAAATTATCTGGCAACAGCTCTGGAGGACATTCCTGCAGTCAGCATGCCAATTGCACACACCCTCAAAAACATGAGACATCTGTGGCACTGGGTTGTGACAAAACTGCACATTTTAGAGTGGATTTTGTCCCCAGCACCTGTGTAATGATCATGCTGTTTAATAAGGTTCTTGATAAACCACACCTGCCAGATGGATGGATTATATTGGCAAAGGAGAAATGCTCATTAACAGCGATGTAAACAAATTTTAACAAAACATTTAAAGAAATAAGCTTTTGATGCATATGGAACATTTCTGGGATCTTTTATTTCAGCTCATGAAACATGGGATGAGCACTTTACATGTTGTGTTTATATTTTTGTTCAGTGTAGATGTACAGAGCTTGTCTAATGTTTTAAGCAAACTGTTTGATTAAATAATTAAAAGACAAATATCTCAAGAGGGAGCCAGAGATCAATCTAGCCTAACCAGAAGAAGAAAAACATGTGCCCGAGCCTCCTCCCGCTACTGCTGGCCTTCACAGATTCTGCCGTTACGCTCCAGAAGTTGCCGGGAATAGGCTATGCCAAGGGTCTGCAACCTTGTCCGTTTTGGAGCACCAATTTATTTTACCATTTCAAATGATCTGCATGCCAGTTATGATTTTCATATGCACATTTCGTGGAATAATAATAGTCTTTGTATGTCTAAATCATTGTCATGTGGTTAATATAATTGAATCTAAAAAAAAATGACACATCTAAAAAGTTACTTCTGTTGCCATTGCAACTACAGTTGAAGTCGGAAGTTGACATACACATTAGCCAAATACATTTCGATTTTGTTTCACAATTCCTGACATTTAATCCTATCAGAAACTCCCCGTCTAAGGTCAGTTAGGATCACCACTATTTTAAGAACGTGAAATGTCAGAATAATAGTAGTGAGAATGATTTTTCAGATTTCATTTCTTTCATCACATTCCCAGTGGGTCAGAAGTTTACATACACTCAAGTTGTATTTGGTTGCATTGCCTTAAAATGGTTTAACCTGTTAGAGCTCTAGGGGCGCTATTTCATTTTTGGATAAAAAACGTTCCCGTTTTAAGCGCGATATTTTGTCACGAAAAGATGCTCGACTATGCATATTCTTGACAGTTTTGGAAAGAAAACACTCTGAAGTTTCAGAATCTGCAAAGATTTTGTCTGTAAGTGCCCCAAACCAAGATGATGCATCACCCAGGAATTAGCAGAATTTCTGAAGCTCTGTTTTCCATTCTCTCCTTATATGGCTGTGATTGCGCAACGAATGAGCCTACACTTTCTGTCGTTCGCCCAAGGTCTTAGCAGCATTGTGACGTATTTGTAGGCATATCATTGGAAGATTGACCATAAGAGACTACATTTTCCAAGTGTCCGCCTGGTGTCCTGCGTCGAATTCGGTGCGCAATTGCCAGCTGCTTCTACTTTACCATTTGATTCAGGGGAGAAAGCATGTGTCCAAGAACGATGTATCAATGAAGAGATATGTGAAAAACACCTTGATGATTGATTCTAAACAACGTTTGCCATGTTTTCAGTCGATATTATGGAGTTAATTTGGAAAAAAGTTCGCGTTTTGAGGACTGAATTTTCGGATTTTTTTTGGTAGCCAAATGTGATGTATAAAACGGAGCTATTTCTAATACACAAGGAATCTTTTTGGAAAAACTGAGCATCTGCTATCTAACTGAGAGTATCCTCATTGAAAACATCAGAAGTTCTTCAAAGGTAAATGATTTTATTTGAAGGCTTTTATGTTTTTGTTAATGTTGCGTGCTGGATGCTAACGCTAATGCTAACGCTAAATGCTAACGCGAAATGCTAACGCTAGCTAGCTACTTTTACACAAATGATTGTTTTCCTATGGTTGAGAAGCATATTTTGAAAATCTGAGATGACAGTGTTGTTTACAAAAGGCTAAGCTTGAGAGATGGCATATTTATTTCATTTCTTTTGCGATTTTCATAAATAGTTAACGTTGTGTTACGCTAATGAGCTTGCTGATAGATTTACACAATCCTGGATACAGGGGTTTTTTCATAGCTAAACGTGACGCAGAAAACGGAGCGATTTGTCCTAAACAAATAATCTTTCAGGAAAAACTGAACATTTGCTATCTGAGAGTCTCCTCATTGAAAACATCTGAAGTTCTTCAAAGGTAAATGATTTTATTTGAATGCTTTTCTGTTTTTTTGTGTAAATGTTGCCAGCTGAATGCTAGTGCTAAATGCTACGTTAGCCTACAATACTGTTACACAAATGCTTGTTTTGCAATGGTTGAGAAGCATATTTTGAAAATCTGAGATGACAGTGTTGTTAACAAAAGGCTAAGCTTGAGAGCTAGCATATTTATTTCATTTCATTTGCGATTTTCATGAATAGTTAACGTTGCGTTATGGTAATGAGCTTGAGTCTGTATTCACGATCCCGGATCCGGGATGGGGAGATCAGAAAGGTTAACTTGGGTCAAACATTTCAGGTAACCTTCCACAAGCTTCCCACAATAAATTGGGTGAATTTTGGCCCATTCCTCCTGACAGAGCTGGTGTAACGGAGTCAGGTTTGTAGGCCTCCAAGCTCACACACGCATTTTCAGTTCTGCCCACACTTTTTCTACAGGAGTGAGGTCAGGGCTTTGTGATGCCCACTCCAATACCTTGACTTTGTTGTCCTTAAGCCATTTTGCCACAATTTTGGAAGAACGCATCAGGTCATTGTCCATTTGGAAGACCCATTTGCGACCAAGCTTTAACTTCCTGACTGATGTCTTGAGATGTTGCTTCAATATATCCACAATGTCCCTACCTCATGCAGCAAAGCACCCCCCCAAACTGAATGCTGCCACCCCCGGGCTTCACGGTTGGGATGGTGTTCTTCAGCTTCCAAGCCTCACCACTTTCCTCTAACATAACGATGGTCAATACAGCCAAGCAGTTTTATTTTTGTTTCACCAGACCAGACGACATTTCTCCAGAAAGTACGATCTTTGTCCCCATGTGCAGTTGCAAACCGTAGACTGTTTTTTATGGCGGTTTTGGAGCAGTGGCTTTTTAATGTCGATATAGGACTCATTTTACTATCAATATAGATACTTTTTTACCGGGTTCCTACAGCATCTTCACACGGTTCTTTGCTGCTGTTCTGGGATTGATTTGCACTTTTCGCACAAAAGTACATTCATCTCTAGGAGACAGAACGCGTCTCCTTCCTCAACCTCCAGCTGCGTACCCCCTCTAGCACCAGGATGAGCGCAATCTCAAATGTTGTTTTTTGCCATCATTGTAAGCCTGCCACACACACCCTTTATTAAACATAAGAATGAGTGAGTTGTCGTCACAACCAGAGCTCTTATAGGACCAGGGCACAAATAATATAATAATCAATCAATTTGCTCTTTATTTAACCATCTTACATATAGAACCTTATTTGTTCATAAAAAATGGTGAATAACTCACCACAGCTTAATGAGAAGGGTGTGCTTGAAAGGATGCACATAACTCTGCAATGTTGGGTTGTGCTTTGACTTCCGGCGCCGACAGAGATGGCCGCCTCGCTTCGCGTTCCTAGGAAACTATGCAGTTTTTTGTTTTTTTACGTGTTATTTCTTACATTAGTACCCCAGGTCATCTTAGGTTTCATTACATACAGTCGAGAAGAACTACTGAATATAAGATCAGCGTCAACTCACCATCAGTACGACCAAGAATATGTTTTTCGCGACGCGGATCCTGTGTTCTGCCTTACAAACAGGACAACGGAGTGGATCCTATGCAGCGACCCAAAAAAACGACTCCGAAAGTGAGGGAAATGAGGCGGTCTTCTGGTCAGATTCCGGAGACGGGCACATCGTGCACCACTCCCTAGCATTCTTCTTGCCAATGTCCAGTCTCTTGACAATAAGGTTGATGAAATCCGAGCAAGGGTAGCATTCCAGAGGGACAGAGACTGTAACGTCCTTTGCTTCACTGAAACATGGCTCACTGGAGAGACTCTATCCGAAGCGGTGCAGCCAACGGGTTTCTCCACGCATCACGCTGACAGAAACAAACATCTTTCTGGTAAGAAGAGGGGCGGGGGCGTATGCCTCATGGCCAACGTGACATGGTGTGATGAAAGAAACATACAGGAACTCAAATCCTTCTGTTCACCTGATTTAGAATTCCTCACAATCAAATGTAGACCGCATTATCTACCAAGAGAATTCTCTTCGATTATAATCACAGCCGTATATATCCCCCCCCAAGCAGACACATCGATGGCTCTGAACGAACTTTATTTAACTCTCTGCAAACTGGAAACGATTTATCCGGAGGCTGCATTCATTGTAGCTGGGGATTTTAACAAGGCTAATCTGAAAACAAGACTCCCTAAATTTTAACAGCATTTCGATTGCGCAACCAGGGGTGGAAAGACCTTGGATCATTGTTACCGCGACGCATATAAAGCCCTGCCCCGCCCCCCTTTCGGAAAAGCTGACCACGACTCCATTTTGTTGATCCCTGCCTACAGACAGAAACTAAAACAAGAGGCTCCCACGCTGAGGTCTGTCCAACGCTGGTCCGACCAAGCTGACTCCACACTCCAAGACTGCTTCCATCACGTGGACTGGGAGATGTTTCGTATTGCGTCAGATAACAACATTGACGAATACGCTGATTCGGTGTGCGAGTTCATTAGAACGTGCGTTGAAGATGTCGTTCCCATAGCAACGATTAAAACATTCCCTAACCAGAAACCGTGGATTGATGGCAGCATTCGTGTGAAACTGAAAGCGCGAACCACTGCTTTTAATCATGGCAAGGTGTCTGGTAACATGACCGAATACAAACAGTGCAGCTATTCCCTCCGCAAGGCTATCAAACAAGCTAAGCGCCAGTACAGAGACAAAGTAGAATCTCAATTCAACGGCTCAGACACAAGAGGCATGTGGCAGGGTCTACAGTCAATCACGGACTACAGGAAGAAATCCAGCCCAGTCACGGACCAGGATGTCTTGCTTCCAGGCAGACTAAATAACTTTTTTGCCCGCTTTGAGGACAATACAGTGCCACTGACACGGCCTGCAACGAAAACATGCGGTCTCTCCTTCACTGCAGCCGAGGTGAGTAAGACATTTAAACGTGTTAACCCTCGCAAGGCTGCAGGCCCAGACGGCATCCCCAGCCGCGCCCTCAGAGCATGCGCAGACCAGCTGGCCGGTGTGTTTACGGACATATTCAATCAATCCCTATACCAGTCTGCTGTTCCCACATGCTTCAAGACGGCCACCATTGTCCCTGTTCCCAAGAAAGCTAAGGTAACTGAGCTAAACGACTACCGCCCCGTAGCACTCACATCCGTCATCATGAAGTGCTTTGAGAGACTAGTCAAGGACCATATCACCTCCACCCTACCTGACACTCTAGACCCACTCCAATTTGCTTACCGCCCAAATGGTAAGGTCCACAGACGATGCAATCTCAACCACACTGCACACTGCCCTAACCCATCTGGACAAGAGGAATACCTATGTGAGAATGCTGTTCATCGACTACAGCTCGGCATTCAACACCATAGTACCCTCCAAGCTCGTCATCAAGCTCGAGACCCTGGGTCTCGACCCCGCCCTGTGCAACTGGGTACTGGACTTCCTGACGGGCCGCCCCCAGGTGGTGAGGGTAGGCAACAACATCTCCTCCCCGCTGATCCTCAACACTGGGGCCCCACAAGGGTGCGTTCTGAGCCCTCTCCTGTACTCCCTGTTCACCCACGACTGCGTGGCCACGCACGCCTCCAACTCAATCATCAAGTTTGCGGACGACACAACAGTGGTAGGCTTGATTACCAACAACGACGAGACGGCCTACAGGGAGGAGGTGAGGGCCCTCGGAGTGTGGTGTCAGGAAAATAACCTCACACTCAATGTCAACAAAACTAAGGAGATGATTGTGGACTTCAGGAAACAGCAGAGGGAACACCCCCCTATCCACATCGATGGAACAGTAGTGGAGAGGGTAGCAAGTTTTAAGTTCCTCGGCATACATATCACAGACAAACTGAATTGGTCCACTCACACAGACAGCATCGTGAAGAAGGCGCAGCAGCGCCTCTTCAACCTCAGGAGGCTGAAGAAATTTGGCTTGTCACCAAAAGCACTCACAAACTTCTACAGATGCACAATCGAGAGCATCCTGGCGGGCTGTATCACCGCCTGGTATGGCAACTGCACCGCCCTCAACCGTAAGGCTCTCCAGACGGTAGTGAGGTCTGCACAACGCATCACCGGGGGCAAACTACATGCCCTCCAGGACACCTACACCACCCGATGTCACAGGAAGGCCATAAAGATCATCAAGGACAACAACCACCCGAGCCACTGCCTGTTCACCCCGCTATCATCCAGAAGGCGAGGTCAGTACAGGTGCATCAAAGCTGGGACCGAGAGACTGAAAACCAGCTTCTATCTCAAGGCCATCAGACTGTTAAACAGCCACCACTAACACTGAGTGGCTGCTGCCAACGCACTGACACTGACTCAACTCCAGCCACTTTAATAATGGGAATTGATGGGAAATGATGTAAATATATCACTAGCCACTTTAAACAATGCTACCTTATATAATGTTACTTACCCTACATTATTCATCTCATATGCATACGTATATACTGTACTCTATATCATCGACTGTATCCTTATGTAATACATGTATCACTAGCCACTTTAAACTATGCCACTTTGTTTACATACTCATCTCATTTGTACATACTGTACTCGATACCATCTACTGTATCTTGCCTATGCTGCTCTGTACCATCACTCATTCATATATCCTTATGTACATATTCTTTATCCCCTTACACTGTGTACAAGACAGTAGTTTTGGAATTGTTAGTTAGATTACTTGTTATTACTGCATTGTCGGAACTAGAAGCACAAGCATTTCGCTACACTCGCATTAACATCTGCTAACCATGTGTATGTGACAAATAAAATTTGATTTGATTTGCTTTTTACTATAAGAAACTCGTCATCATGCAAGCGGTCAGACAAGTGAAAATTACAGTCAGTAAAGAAAACTTTAAGCTCGTCTCTCAATTTAAAAAAAACATGTCAATACTTTGCCCCTTGATAACCAGCGTACTTCTGTATGTTGTAAAAGTGTTACATGGTCGCTGCCCATATCATTGCATAGTGCAGAAAATACACGAGAGTTCAGGGGCCTTGCTTTAACAAAGTTAACAATTTTCACTGTAGTGTCCAAAACGTATTTCAAGCTGTCAGGCATTCCCTTGGCAGCAAGAGCCTCTCGGTGGATGCTGCAGTGTACCCAAGTGGCGTCGGGAGCAACTGCTTGCAAGCGCATTACCACTCTACCATGTCTCCCTGTCATGGCATTTGCGCCATCAGTACAGATACCAACACATCTTGACCACTGAAGTCCAGTTGATGTCACAAAGCTGCCCAGTACTTAAAAAAGATCCTCTCATGTTGTCCTGGTTTCCGGTGGTTCGCAGAAGAGGATGTCTTAATTGACCCCCCATAAACCTAACTGACATTTACCAGGGGCTGTGCCAGGACCCCCCATGTCTGTTGACTCATCCAGCTGTAATGCATAGAATTCACTGGCTTGTATGCGAAGCAGTAATTATTTCAAAACACTGCCTGCCATGTCACTGATGCATCATGAAACAGTGTTGTTTGATTAAGGCATTGTCTGTATAGTTTTTTGGGGCCTTTTCCCCCCATCATTGTTCACCATATAAGACGCTTTTAGCCCCTTCTTATTAAATGGCATTTGCTGCTTTTATACATTACCGTTCAAAGTTTGGGGTTACTTATATATGTCCTTGATTTTGAAAGGAAAGACCATTTTTTGTCCATTAAAATAACATCAAACTGACCCGAAATACAGTGTAGACATTGTTAATGTTGTAAATGACTATCGTACCTGGAAACAGCTGATATTTAATGGAACATCTACATAGGCGTGCAGAGGCCCATTATCAGCAACCACCACTCCTGTGTTCCAATAGCACGTTGTGTTAGCTAATCATTTTAAAAGGATAATTGATCATTATTAAAGCCTTTTGCAATTATGTTAGCACAGCTGAAAACTGTTGTTCTGATTAAAGAAGCAATAAAACTGGCCTTCTTTAGAGTAGTTGAGTATCTAGAGCATCAGCATTTGTGGGTTCGATTACCGGCTCAAAATGTCCAGAAACAAATAACTTTATTTTGAAACTCATCAGTCTATTCTTGTTCTGAGAAAGGAAGGCTATTCCATGTGAGGAATTGCCAAGAAACTGAAGATTTCGTACAACGCTGTCTACTACTCCCTTCACAGCACAGCGCAAACTGTCTCTAACCAGAATAGAAAGAGTGGGAGGCCCCGGTGCACAACTGAGCAAGATAACAAGTACTTTAGTGTGTCTAGTTTGAGAACCAGACACCTCACAAGTCCTCAACTGGCAGCTTCATTAAACAGTACCCACAAAACACCAGTCTCCCAGAGACGCCTCTTCACTGTTGACATTGAGACTGGTGTTTTGCGGGTACTATTTGCATCCTCATGTTTCAGAGGACGCATGACTCAAACTTTGCCTTTCCTGAGCCCGTTGGGGAGTTGCAGCGATGAGACAAGATCGTAATTGGTTGACAAAATAGGGGAGACGAAGGGGTTAAAAAAAATTGTACAATTAAAAATTACCAAAAAAATATTTAATTGGTTGGGATTTCGGTAAAAGCAATGAGTTTTATACCCAAAGCTAAAGAAAATGTGATCCATTTAAGAAACAAGAGACATTAAATTCATAAAAAGGGTGTGGTGGTAGTAGGAACAGCAGCATCTAGTGAGCAAAACTTGGCACTTTCACACTAACTTATGGTAAAGAGTGACTTCAATGTCTAATTTGTCTGAACAGGGGAAAATAACCATCACCAGATTCACAGAGAGAACATTACATTAGGTTGTCAGACAGAACTAATATTGTATACTGGTTGTTGGGATGGGATGTGTGGAGGGCCTGTAGGTGGCTATTGATCATTTTATTCGATTCCTCATGTCTAATACATTATTAGGAAGAATTATGCTCAAAATCGTGTTATGGTACAAATCAGATGTTAGGTACTATATTTATTGAAGACATGAATCCTATAAATTAAAAATGGCCAATTTGGGTGCAATCAATTAGCTTAATTTCTCAGAGATCAAATTATATTTCAACAAAATAATGTTTCAGGAATGCTAATCTCAAGGGATTCTAACTCCAGAAAATGTTAAAACAATCTGAGATAGTGTGTGTCTAAATCCTCTTCCTTGTGCACTTTGAGGTGGAATGACTGATACAGAAATGGATAGCCAAACTATAACAGAACATCTATGTCAAAGTATTGACTATCAGTCTTAGGTAAATTCCCCATTCCCCTAGTGTTTTGTTAACCTATAAATTGTTGCTGTGCATGTGGGTTTTTGCTGTATGGGGCTCAACAGCTTGCAGCTGTGTGTGTTCTGCCAGGCCGGCCAAACAAGTTGGCTCTGTTGTTGTTTGGCCCAGAATTGATGGGATTACTCAATCTCTTCATGTGACAAACAGGAGGAGGAGGTATCATAACAACACTGGCCCTGTCAGTCTTCCTCTCCCTGCCCTATCATCCTCCTCCTCCCAAGCATCACACTTCCACTAAGAGAGCCATCAGTTATTCTTCTATAGGTCCCTGCTCGGGAGAAAAGAGTGGCCCTTGCCTCCCAAACATTTCTTTACTCTTCATAATTTAACATCCCTTTTCAGACCTCACATCAGTCTGTCTACCATTGCCCCTGATTCCATCTCCCAAAACCCCCCCCCCCCAGACTGTTACCGATTGGTAATTAAACCCAGGTTGTCTGCCAAAATACTATTTTAGTTTGCCTGCTGAACTATGGCCTAGGCATTAGAAAAAAGGAGCAAGCCACGTGAGCCTTCAGGTTTTATGAAAGGTAACTTATTATGAAGATGGTTGTCTGAACAACATACAGCACACCTCCACTGGTCACTCTTGACTTCTCTATGGCCATGCCACTAATTGGTACCCAGTAGAGCAGAAGAGAGACAATTTAACTTAGAGGTCACTTCCGCCCATCCAGACAATCGATATTGACCCAGATACATCCCAACACACACTCAGTGTGAGACTGAGTGTGTGTTAGTTGTGCAAGGGTCACCCGCACCCGCCCGCAATTGCTAATAACCTATTAGCAACAGCCTGACTATAAGTAAAAATCTGAGGCCTGTACCAGCTAATACAGAGAATGCGCTGTAGGCTACCGTCAGCAATGGCAAAAATTGTAACAGGGGTGCCGGATTTTTGTTAGTCCACTTGTCTGTAATATATACTGAACAAAAATATGAAACAACATATGAAAGATGGGACCAGCACTTTACGAGTTGAAATAAAAGACAACAGAAATGTTCCATATGCACAAAAAACTTTATTTCTTTAAAATGTTGTGCACAAATGTGTATACATCTGTTAGTGAGCGTTTATTTATCCTTTGTCAAGACAATCCATCCACCTGACAGGTGTGGTATATCAAGATGCTGATTAAACAGCACGATCATTACACAGGTGCACCTTGTGTTGGGGGGCAATAAAAGGTCACTGTGCAGTTTGTCACACAACACAATGCTACATGTCTCAAGTTGAGGGAGCGCGCATGCTGACTGCAGGAATGTCCACCAGCTGCTGCCATATAATTTAATGTTAATTTCTGTACCATACTTGGCAGTACATCCAACCGACCAGACCTCCACATCTGGCTTCTTTACTTGCGGGACAGTCAAAAGGGGGAGATGGGTGGGGGTACA